>NW_025334450.1:0-10596 GCF_014858855.1 Bufo gargarizans
CAATGCACAAAGTAAGCATAGTATCGAGTCACATCTTTATTGTATAGGCAACCTGAATAAAGCATACAATACAAAAATAGAGATGCACACCTGCAATACTGGGCTCTAGTATGGTGGGATCACTCTCAGCGATGTCTAAGTGGACGATAGCATACATGAATCTAACGATGTCCACAAAATAACAGTAAACATACATAAGGTATAGGTAGGTTAACATGATAGCAGCTCTAAACTTACCAAACAGGATGCCCCAGGAGCCACAATGCATGTTGTCCCTATCAATCAAAGAGAGGGAGGGGCTGGCAGAGGAAGTAGGAGGAGCAAGTGTGGACAGAGTGGCTTGGGGCTGCCCTCAGTGCACTTAACTGCTCATTTGCATACTAATTGAAAGTCATTTTTCTCCAAAATGAAGTAACAGATCGCTAAGGTATCATTATATTCAGCTGAGATAGCCCTACAAGGTGACATACCACGTGCTACATGGATAAAGCTAGGCTTTCACCTAGCAGTGAGCCTGGTGACATCACCAGCACTAATGGGTGGACTTTAGCTCTGCCCTAGCCTGTAAAACGGCTAGGGCAGCACTAAAGCCCATCCATCAGTGCCGGTGACGTCACTGGGAACAGTGCTAGGTGGCTGCATGGGTGAAAATGTGGATATGTCTGGACAACCCCTTTAATTATTATTGTAAATCATTACTAAACTTGGTTAATATTGTCACTTTTGGGGAGGGAAGTGGAAGTTACTGTAGTGGTTCTCCTCAACTAAACGCCACTTATGATCATCAAGGATTGTGGGTTTCTGGAAAATGTCTCAGTGACTGTGGGAGTTGATAAGATATCTACCTATTTTTAGAGATTTTTTGAATTTTTACATGGTCTGAGGATTGGGATAACTATGAGAGACAAACTTGTAAAGTACTTTACCGATCACTGCCCTGTGCATCGGCCTATGAAAATAGGATCCTATGCTCAACTTACTTTCACTGTTTAAACTTGTTATCATTGTTCTGTTTCATTCTTTTTATTGAAGTTTTATCATATAAACAAGTAATGAAAAGGAAATCTCAGGGTAGTGGTAGAAAATCTCAAGAATAGGAAGTCCTTGGCATGCATACGCTCGTGTGTAAAAGAAAATATGTAAGAAAAAATGTTACATAGTAGCGTAGACACTCCATGTATCACATCTTAAACAAGCAAAAAAAAATAAACATACGACCACAAACAAAAGCAACCATGGTAAGCCGTGACTCGTCATCGTGACAATAGGTCTGTTATCATTGTTCAAAGATGTGGCTTAGGGCTTACTTTTCTTTACAAAAATTGCTGTACTGTTTTCCTTGTGCCAAGTCTGATGTTGCAGCTCATCCCCATTCAAGTATGAAGTCTACTAATAATAGTCCGCCAGTTTTCACACAGACAATTCCACAAAGCAGATAACTTAAGGTCATGTATTATACTGTATACTTACAACAGAAAAACAAATAAAATCTAGCTAAAAAATAACTTTAAAAAAGTTCTTCCATACAGATGTAGCTGAGCTAAAACTGACTCTGATAACTGTGACAACATGTCAGTGTTATCTCGTGCCATCTTGTGACAAAAGCGATTGAAATACATTGAGATATTTTTTTGTGCCATTTTTTACTTAACTCATTAACCATCAAGTTTAGCTCAGCTGCATCTGTATATCACTGGTGTCATGAGTAGTGTTGTGCATGGACATGTGACTACGTCAGCCAATTGAAACCATGATAAGTTGTACATACTATGATGCCCATTGCGATCAATGATTGGCTGGCCATTAAACAGTCAAGTTGAATGCATTTTGTTTCTTTAGGGCACAGTGTCCTTTATTCTTTGAAGGGGTTGTCCACTCCTTCTATACTGATGGTTTATCCTGAGGATAGGCCCACAACATCCGATTGGTGGGGGTCCGACACCCTGCACCTCAGCTGTTCTGCAGTAGCTTCACTTCAATGGGAGCAGCGCTGCAGTAACTAGCTTTGTCCACTACACAATAGATGGAGCTATGTAGTTCTGGCTCATATTTCTGGTTCTGAGGCTTCTCTCAAACCGCTGATTGGTGGGGGTGAGGGATGACGGATCTCACCAACCTGATATTGATGACTTATCCTGAGCATAGGCCAAAAAAGTAGAAGTCCTTAAATCTTTTATGTGAATAGAATCAATACTATAGACAAACTGTATGGTAAAAGTCGTAAGGGACATTCACACCACAGATTTTACAGCGGAAATTTGGAGCCGACAGCCATGCAGAAAATTTCTCAAAAAACCCGCCCACAACCTCTTCCTTTCTGCCTCCTATTGACCTCAATGGGAGGCAGAGCTAAGGATTGCGGAGAGGCAGCTTATAGCCACGGCTGCGCCTAGAAGTGATATGTCGTTTTTCGGCATAACTTCCTCTTTAAGCCCTCGCTCGGTGATCCTCAGCGCTGCCTACTATTGAAATTAATTAGCAGAAATGACGCTGTTTTTAGGCAAAATTTCACTGTAAAATCTCAAAAAATGTAACATTGAATCAAACAAACTAGGCCCCCTAACAAATCCATAAGAAACAAAGCATGAAAGAAGATGGGGGAGAGGCCGCAGAGAGGAAAAATATGACATGAACAAAAAAAAAAACTTGTAGCAGAAAAGTTCTGCTATGTTCCAGTTGGGAGACAATGACCTAGTTATCTTATTTTAGGGAGGAAAAAAGTGCTCAGGCTTCAAATGTAAGAAGGAAAGATGTAAGATAATGAAATTCTCTCTCCCTGCCCATCATTATTACATTTGTTTCCTTGTTACAGATATTGTTGAGATTCCAAGAAATGGAAGCAACGATGGAGAGATTAATAAATATATAAAATGCCAGTGGGTTTTTGAAGTAGTTTTAAATTTTTTAGCACTTACAACCGCCACAGGGCACTACAATGTTAAAGAGCCTAGTGTAAATCTCTGTAACAAGAAATAGTTTAACCAAAGATGTTGACAGAACCAATACAGAATAAAGCAAGATGAGAGAACAGATGTACACGTCATGTCTATCCCTAACTTCATTATTATACAAGGAATGACAGCTAAGGTCTGGATCATATTTGGAATTACTAAGCATATACAGATAGTTCAGTTTCTTGTGTTTTGATCAATGTTGGAGCGGGATTTTTTTGACCAACCAAAAAAGTGACCTGTGGGGCAAGGTGAGGGTCTAATCTACATCTATACAGAACATGTGCATGTCCACTTTTAAAGGTACAGATTACAATGTCTTCTACAGGACCCGTGGGGCCCATTGTCAGAGCCTAGAGGTTCCTTTGGCAAACCAGTTATAGCCTAGTTGAGATGAAAGTTTGAATGCATATGAACTTATTGAAATGTTTCAGTTATTAAAGACTTAGGGCTCTTTCACACCTGCGTTCTTGTCTTCCGGCATAGAGTTCCGTCGTCGGGGCTCTATGCCGGAAGAATCCTGATCAGGATTATCCCCATGCATTCTGAATGGAGTGAAATCCGTTCAGGATGCATCAGGATGTCTTCAGTTCCTGAACGGAACGTTTTTTGGCCGGAGAAAATACCGCAGCATGCTGGGCTTTTTGCTCCGGCCAAAAATCCTGAAGACTTGCCGCAAGGCCGGATCCGGAATGAATGCCCATTGAAAGGCATTGATCCGGATCTGGCCTTAAGCTAAACGTTGTTTCGGCGAATTGCCGGATCCGACGTTTAGCTTTTTTAGAGTGGTTACCATGGCTGCCGGGACGCTAAAGTCCTGGCAGCCATGGTAAAGTGTAGCGGGGAGCGGGGGAGCAGCATACTTACCGTCCATGTTGCTCCCGGGGCGCTCCAGATGACGTCAGCGCCCCACGCGCATGGATGACGTGCCATGCATCACGTCATCCATGTGCGTGGGGCGCCCTGACGTCACTCTGGAGCGCCCGGGAGCAACATGGACGGTAAGTATGCTGCTCCCCCGCTCCCCGCTACACTTTACCATGGCTGCCAGGACTTTAGCGTCCCGGCAGCCATGGTAACCACTCTAAAAAAGCTAAACGTCGGATCCGGCAATTCGCCGAAACAACGTTTAGCTTAAGGCCAGATCCGGATCAATGCCTTTCAATGGCATTCATTCCGGATCCGGCCTTGCGGCAAGTCTTCAGGATTTTTGGCCGGAGCAAAAAGCCCAGCATGCTGCGGTATTTTCTCCGGCCAAAAAACGTTCCGTTCAGGAACTGAAGACATCCTGATGCATCCTGAACGGATTTCACTCCATTCAGAATGCATGGGGATAATCCTGATCAGGATTCTTCCGGCATAGAGCCCCGACGACGGAACTCTATGCCGGAAGACAAGAACGCAGGTGTGAAAGAGCCCTAAGTCTTTAATAACTGAAACATTTCAATAAGTTCATATGCATTCAAACTTTCATCTCAACTAGGCTATAACTGGTTTGCCAAAGGAACCTCTAGGCTCTGACAATGGGCCCCACGGGTCCTGTAGAAGACATTGTAATCTGTACCTTTAAAGTGGACATGCCATGTTCTGTATAGATGTAGATTAGACCCTCACCTTGCCCCACAGGTCACTTTTTTGGTTGGTCAAAAAAATCCCGCTCCAACATTGATCAAAACACAAGAAACTGAACTATCTGTATATGCTTAGTATTCCAAATATGATCCAGACCTTAGCTGTCATTCCTTGTATAATAATGAAGTTAGGGATAGACATGACGTGTACATCTGTTCTCTCATCTTGCTTTATCTGTATTGGTTCTGTCAACATCTTTGGTTAAACTATTTTTTGTTACAGAGATTTACACTAGGCTCTTTAACATTGTAGTGCCCTGTGGCGGTTGTAAGTGCTAAAAAATTTAAAACTACTTCAAAAACCCACTGGCATTTTATATATTTATTAATCTCTCCATCGTTGCTTCCATTTCTTGGAATCTCAACAATATCTGTAACAAGGAAACAAATGTAATAATGATGGGCAGGGAGAGAGAATTTCATTATCTTACATCTTTCCTTCTTACATTTGAAGCCTGAGCACTTTTTTCCTCCCTAAAATAAGATAACGGTCATTGTCTCCCAACTGGAACATAGCAGAACTTTTCTGCTACAAGTTTTTTTTTTGTTCATGTCATATTTTTCCTCTCTGCGCCTCTCCCCCATCTTCTTTCATGCTTTGTTTCTTATGGATTTGTTAGGGGGCCTAGTTTGTTTGATTCAATGTTACATTTTTTGAGATTTTACAGTGAAATTTTGCCTAAAAACAGCGTCATTTCTGCTAATTAATTTCATATAGGCAGCGCTGAGGATCACGAGCGAGGGCTTAAAGAGGAGTTATGCCGAAAAACGACATATCACTTCTAGGCGCAGCCGTGGCTATAAGCTGCCTCTCCGCAATCCTTAGCTCTGCCTCCCATTGAGATCAATAGGAGGCAGAAAGGAAGAGGTTGTGGGCGGGTTTTTTGAGAAATTTTCTGCATGGCTGTCGGCTCCAAATTTCCGCTGTAAAATCTGTGGTGTGAATGTCCCTTACGACTTTTACCATACAGTTTGTCTATAGTATTGATTCTATTCACATAAAAGATTTAAGGACTTCTACTTTTTTGGCCTATGCTCAGGATAAGTCATCAATATCAGGTTGGAGATCCGTCATCCCTCACCCCCACCAATCAGCGGTTTGAGAGAAGCCTCAGAACCAGAATATGAGCCAGAACTACATAGCTCCATCTATTGTGTAGTGGACAAAGCTAGTTACTGCAGCGCTGCTCCCATTGAAGTGAAGCTACTGCAGAACAGCTGAGGTGCAGGGTCGGACCCCCACCAATCGGATGTTGTGGGCCTATCCTCAGGATAAACCATCAGTATAGAAGGAGTGGACAACCCGTTCAAAGAATAAAGGACATGTGCCCTAAAGAAACAAATGCATTCAACTTGACTGTTTAATGGCCAGCCAATCATTGATCGCAATGGTCTTCATAGTATGTACAACTTATCATGGTTTCAATTGGCTGACGTAGTCACATGTCCATGCACAACACTACTCATGACACCAGTGATATACAGATGCAGCTGAGCTAAACTTGATGGTTAATGAGTAAGTAAAAAATGGCACAAAAAAATCTCATGTATTTCAATCGCTTTTGTCACAAGATGGCACGAGATAACACTGACATGTTTCACAGTTATCAGAGTCAGTTTTAGCTCAGCTACATCTGTATGGAAAACTTTTTTAAATTATTTTTTAGCTAGATTTTTTTGTTTTTCTGTTGTAAGTACAGTATAACATGACCTTAAGTTATCTGCTTTGTGGAATTGTCTGTGTGAAAACTGGCGGACTATTATAGTAGACTTCATACTTGAATGGGGATGAGCTGCAACATCAGACTTGGCACAAGGAAAACAGTACAGCAATTTTTGTAAAGAAAAGTAAGCCCTAAGCCACATCTTTGAACAATGATAACAAGACCTATTGTCACGATGACGAGTCACGGCTTACCATGGTTGCTTTTGTTTGTGGTCGTATGTTTATTTTTTTTGCTTGTTTAAGATGTGATACATGGAGTGTCTACGCTACTATGTAAATTTTTCTTACATATTTTCTTTTACACACGAGCGTATGCATGCCAAGGACTTCCTATTCTTGAGATTTTCTACCACTACCCTGAGATTTCCTTTTCATTACTTGTTTATATGATAAAACTTCAATAAAAAGAATAAACAGAACAATGATAACAAGTTTAAACAGTGAAAGTAAGTTGAGCATAGGATCCTATTTTCATAGGCCGATGCACAGGGCAGTGATCGGTAAAGTACTTTACAAGTTTGTCTCTCATAGTTATCCCAATCCTCAGACCATGTAAAATTCAAAAATCTCTAAAAATAGGTAGATATCTTATCAACTCCCACAGTCACTGAGACATTTTCCAGAAACCCACAATCCTTGATGATCATAAGTGGCGTTTAGTTGAGGAGAACCACTACAGTAACTTCCACTTCCCTCCCCAAAAGTGACAATATTACCAAGTTTAGTATGATTTACAATAATAATTAAGGGGTTGTCCAGACATATCCACATTTTCACCCATGCAGCCACCTAGCACTGTTCCCAGTGACGTCACCGGCACTGATGGATGGGCTTTAGTGCTGCCCTAGCCGTTTTACAGGCTAGGGCAGAGCTAAAGTCCACCCATTAGTGCTGGTGATGTCACCAGGCTCACTGCTAGGTGAAAGCCTAGCTTTATCCATGTAGCACGTGGTATGTCACCTTGTAGGGCTATCTCAGCTGAATATAATGATACCTTAGCGATCTGTTACTTCATTTTGGAGAAAAATGACTTTCAATTAGTATGCAAATGAGCAGTTAAGTGCACTGAGGGCAGCCCCAAGCCACTCTGTCCACACTTGCTCCTCCTACTTCCTCTGCCAGCCCCTCCCTCTCTTTGATTGATAGGGACATGCATTGTGGCTCCTGGGGCATCCTGTTTGGTAAGTTTAGAGCTGCTATCATGTTAACCTACCTATACCTTATGTATGTTTACTGTTATTTTGTGGACATCGTTAGATTCATGTATGCTATCGTCCACTTAGACATCGCTGAGAGTGATCCCACCATACTAGAGCCCAGTATTGCAGGTGTGCATCTCTATTTTTGTATTGTATGCTTTATTCAGGTTGCCTATACAATAAAGATGTGACTCGATACTATGCTTACTTTGTGCATTGTCTTTGTTTTTTTTTGCTTGGTGATGCAACTGATGTAGTGGTTTCATATTTATATATTTTTATGAAATTATATTGATTTCGTTCCTTTCCTTCATCCTCTTGTAGAGTCAGAATAGGCCTGAATTTTCATTCCTAAGATATAAGCCTCATACAGGAAGATAAATGACTGTGCCAATAGTGTGACCAATAGTGCTGTTCTGGTATCCGTAACCTAATGCAGAATTTGCTTACTGCGTATAGTTTATGATCACACAGCTCAACCTGTGTTCAGGGTAGAAAGATCGCAAGCACACTGCGGTCAACGTATAATAATAACAACTCACATGCCTCCTATGTGCATAGATTGTAAGCTCCTCAGAGCAGGAACCTTTCATTGTGTTCTTCAGAACCAGTCTATAGCAATGTACATCACTGCATTGAATTTTTGTATGAAGCTCATTATATTGTACTTATGACTTAATTCTTGTTTATTTGTGATTGATCAAATGCTGTCCGTGCAATGTTTTTCCAGAAATCACAAGACCCAAAATATGATAATTACACATATAGCAGAGCTGGCTTTGATAGGCTTAACAGGTATATTTTCTGTATCCACAACTCTCTTACAATGGGTTCTGAGTGCTTGTACCGTAAATGACAAATTAGACTCTGCTACATCTGTAATAGACATTTAAGGTGAAAATAAAAAAGTTGTGTTTGTGGGTCAACTAGAAGTTACTCCACTCCTGTTCAGCTCTGTACTTGACAGCACTGCCTTTGTGAAAGATTTTCTAGTGACATTCAGAATCTTTTGTCTTGCAGCCATTTCGTAGAGTGACGTTTTCTGTTGTGAGTCAACCTCAGGACCCTCATCAGGGGTCATTGCAGAGTTGCTATGACAGTGGGCTCGAAGAATCTGAGACTCCGAGTAGTAAGCTCCTCCGGACCAAGACTTGGTGCCCTACCGCTCCCAGAAGACAACTATGAACGAACAACGCCGGATGGCAGTGTTGGTGAGGCAGAGCATATGGAAAATGGTAGGGGCTTACACATACACATGTACTCTAGGAGAAGAAATAATACATAGCACTAGTTCTATTGACATGGTTGGTTTATCATGATATGATGTACACAAATCAGTTGCCACACTTTGTAGTCATTTCAATCATTATGATGTGTCCAGATTTGGTGATTTTTATGCTTTCATTTTGAAATTGTTGTTTTTTTATTTTAATTTCTTTAACCGGTATAGACATATAGTCGAGGGCCAGGCTTGCTTACATCCCATCTATCTGGTATATCCATTGGTATGATGTGTAATAGTAATCTAATCTTAAAGGCTGTGTTCACCTTTGCAACCATTTTGTTTTCTCTTCAGTTGATCTAAAAAATAATAAAAAATCAACTGGGTAATTAATATCCATTAAAAAAAAGGTTTGTGTCTACAGCTCCTATGCATGCTTATGTGTCTCCATGGTGACAGACTACAAACAAATCCTGAGTAGTCTGATCACATCGTGGTCTTTTCTATCTAGCCAACTACTTCTTGCAAATCTATCAAATTTAAATTAGGGGCAGAGGATGCAGGATCAGACTACAACTGGTTTCCTTGTAGTCTGTTACTATGGAGACTCGTAGATCACAAAGGTGTACATGTGCTTTAAGCATTAGGTTAATGGTTCATAACTGGATTGTCTACATTTTGATATTAGTAGTTCATAACCTGATTGACATGTTTTTAATTCTGGTACATGGTAATACTCAATAATAATAATATATACCTGGAGTATTTCAAATGAATCTGCATATTATCCCTATTTTATTATGTGTGGATATAAAATGCAGATATTTGTTAGCCTCTCTCTTTAGTCTTAGTGCTTTTCAAAAGTAATAATGCAGGGAAAATACTTAATATAGGAAATAATGCCAGCATCTCAGAGAAAAACTCATATTACTGAACTATGTCTTATATATGAAGAGTTCTCTAAGTGCCTGTGCCAGACATGGTTGGAGGTTGTCATGGTAAATGAGGACATTGGAATTAGTGCAATGCTGGCTTACATTGGAAAGTCATAAAAGCATTGACATCGAAGAGAAAGGTCCATGACAGATATAGAAAGAAAGGACATTTCACAAGCTTGGGGTTCTGCACAGAGACAGAAGAGATCTTTGAGACGAATATAACAGTCAGATAATAGAATATCCTATAAAGGGGAGAAAGACGGGAAGGTCAAGCAGAAGGATAACCTTTTATTCACAATGTTCTCCTAACATGTACATGCTAAATAACAGGAATGGCGGGTCTGTTAGTAAATGTGTATAGACGCAAAAGCTTTTGACACGTACATAGGCAAGAGCATAAGTTATGAGTTAGATGGTAGAATGCATTCCTCAGGTTTAAGATTTATAGTGTTATAAAACGTATGCGGAAAGTCTTCAGAACCTTTCGCTTTTTTCACATTTTGTTATGTTGCAAGTTTTTCCCCATCGTTCTGCACTCAATACCCCATATGAAAGTGAACAGGAATGTTTGAAATCTTTGCTAATTTGTTGAAATTGAAAACTAAATCTTGCCTTGACATATATTCAACCCTTTACTCTGGACTTAGTTGAAGCACTTTGGCAGTGATTACAGCCTAAAGTCTCCTTGTGTAGGAGGCCACAAGGTTTGCATACCTGGACTGAGGTAATTTCCCTCTCTGGCACTTTTAGTGGACAGAGCCATTTCCAGATCTCTCCAGGGTCTGGCTGGCCACTTAAGAATTCACAGACTTTTCCCTAGGCTAGTGTTGTGTACTTAGAGCAGAGTTGCCAACCAGAAGTGTTCTTTTTTCTGAACAACTTATCCCAAATAACGGACGGACAAGATTTTTTACATACAAATTGGAAAC
>NW_025334451.1:0-128108 GCF_014858855.1 Bufo gargarizans
CAATCATTCAAAGCAACACTAGTTTCCTAGAAAAAAACAATAACCACAGACTTTCATGAGCTTTATTTAACTTACCTGGAAACTAGGTTCAAGCTTAATATATATGCTGGTTTTCTTGTCCCATACCAGAACCAGTCCATTGAGGGCCTCAATCACCATGTAGATACCCATCTGGCGCACTTTATATGGTATATATGTTCCTAAATTCCGTTGTACAACCTCAAATTTATCTTCAGCAAGTATTAGTTCATAGTTCTGCACAAAGAGAATGTAAATCACATTTCATAGCAGTTGTGTGTTGTTGTAATAATGTGCACATTACTTTCAGATAATATTGTGTGCCATTTTTAAAACTCACCCCGAGGAAAACTTTGATGGATTTAGAACAAGCAGTTCCTGTGGTACCGCATGGGATGTTCTCCGTTATAACACGGAAAGTTCCATTACTGGAGTTACCAGTGCAGTAATCCTAGGTTTCAAAAAAATCAAAAATCAGTGGTCGTAGTTGCCAATAGTACTAAACTTTCAAAGACAGTCCTGACAAATTCAGGCTGTCCTGGGAAAAATATATACATAGATTAAGGACTTAAAGTGTGCTACTTACCTGAGCCAGGGTATATTCACAATCTCCATTAAAAACATATGATTTACTGTCAAAGGTAAGATAGTGACCATCTCCATATACAGCGCAGGTGCCCATACAAATATCACCACTGCATTCCCATGCTCTGTTTTTGCACGTGCTGATGGCAAAATCAATCAATAGTTAAGAAGTTATCCAGACACCGTGACCCTCAAGTGTATGTATTGTGTTTTTCACTCACCAAGTGTTACAAGAGACCTTGATATTTTCTCCTGGCATGTAGGCTTTGTTGTTGTGTATACATGGACATTGGCTCTCTGTCACACATCCCCCCTTTCCATCAGCTATCAGTCCATCTTGGCACACGCAGCCAGAGACACACTGTGCACTGTACTGTAATATAAAAACCAAAAACAATTTAAGAAGAGAATTGGAACGTAAGTCTAAGCATTGGGCGAGATTGGAAGGGATGTGTGATAACAAATATGTTTCCTCTCCTGTGAAAAAGACTGATGGATACATGGAGGGCTCTGAATTTTCATACTAAGTTTTTCTCTTATTATAACAGCTCACAACAGACTTTCTCTAGACTGGATATAGTTTTCTAAACTTAGCCTTTTTTCAACAATTAGTCAAATAAAATATGAACTTAGAGGAGTGTCAGATCACAGTCCCATGCCTGTATTAAAGCCTGAACAAGGGGGAAGAATGATTAGCAGAGTTAGAATAATTAATTAAATGGAGTCAGTATGTTAATAATTCTACTAATATACAGTATGAAGAATGTGAACAAGCCCAAAAAAATATATAAGGATTTTCTTATTGATAAGGCTCCACATTGTCTTTTTTTCTTCTCTGGTCCAGAATACTTTGGGAGACTCTTGGGCAAAAAAAAAAAAAGAACTCTTAAAAGTGATGGTCAAAATAGTAATAAAAAGAGGATAATAAAGGGGAGGGGAATTTTATGCATATTATTTACATCTGTGACATTTAGAGAAGGAGCAGAGAGAGGTTAATGCTTAATGCCCCTATTACTTTCTCTGGGGTAAGTCAGGCCCTTTATGAAATAGCTGAAAACTCCTCAATGGGTTCTGATGGCTTTCCATATGAAATATATTGGGGGTATGGCTATCTTCTTTTAATGCAACTATTTCAAGTTAATAATCGAGGTCTGGCCTCAGGATTCTTACCATCTACAATGAAGATTGGAACGAATCCTCCCTCTCCACATTTTTTTGCACTTGGGCTCTGTCCTGCCATCTATGTGGTTTTGAAGGGTTTATAGTATTTTGTATGACAATATTTTTTTACTGATGATATCTGTATGTATCTTGACTTGTCTATTTTGACATATTGTAATAGTGAGGCAAATGTAATAGAATAAATAAAAAATAGCATATTTGCCTAAACAAGTGTATTACAAAACATACTCTTCACTGTCTCTACACATAAATAAAATGAAATGACACACTTTAAGGAACTGATAAAACCATTCACAGACTGCTACATTCACAAATGGTATGTATGTGAGCTTTCATAAGGACTACTTACGCAGTTCATGTCAAGGGTTTGGCAACTCTTCTGGCACTCAGATCCCTTTGTGCCTGCAGGTTTCTTAGTACAGTCAAAATACACCATGGGGGCAACACAGGCTATGGAGTAAAGGATTCAATAAAATGTGCTTAACGTTATCAGTATTAGTATATTAGAGCATGAACACCCCTATACACATGTGTTGTCAACAGAGGGAACGGAGTAAACTGTTGCGAGACCTCGGAAGAGAACAAAGGATAGGGCATGCTCATCATTCTTTCCCTAACATCTCCTGTTGTTGAGTCCTGCTGAAAACAGTAGGATCAGTCAATGTTTCTCTCATATATATATATATATATATATATATATATATGATCACCATAACTATTAGATCAGTGGGGATCCCCACTATTCATGAGAATGGGACATAAATCCATTGTGATAACTTTGGTGCATCTAGTCAGCTCTAAGCTGCCTAAATATAAAGTCGTATTAATACATCTGTCAAGGTTTGCTAAAAGTTTGTTTTTAAGAACAGCAAACAAGCTAATGATACAATGCATGCATGGATACAATTTACCCTCACCTCAAAAACCTAGGTATTTACCATCTTTCAATTTCCTTACAGACTTTTTGGGGGAACATATTTGCAAATGACAACCCATCTCTGTTACTTAAATGTTATGTTTACTAAAAATGCTAGAAGTTTGTAGATCTCATGCTGGCTTTAGACTTCTTACCTTTCTGTGAGGTTGTCTGTCCAATACAGTCTAGTTTTCCATTTGTGCATGTGCTAGTAAAATAAGAATACAAGTTTTATATTAGTAGCTGATAAGAAAAGCCTCCCAATAGAGCAAGCAAAGGGAGTCTTCATTCACTGTCATCATTGACAGGTTCAGTAGTTATTTTCTTACCACATAGCTCCATTGTCATGAACCACCTCTCCTGGTGGCACTGCAGAACCCTTGTAGTAGCAAGGACAAGCAGACTGGAGCACACAGGCACCCTTATCATCCAGGTAGGTTCCATTCTGGCAAACACAGCCATCAACCGGGACAAAGGAGATGTCACAAGTAATGTCACGCTCGCTGAGTGAGCGACAAGTAGGTTGGCATGTGTTGACGACATAGCTGTAGGATAAGGTCTTGGGACATGTAGTTGTGTACAGTTCTATGGATGAAAAAGAAAAACTTGAAAAATGAAATATATCTGTGCTATTTAGTTAATCTGTAGAAAGTGGAGTTTATTTCTCTCCTTTTCTGTTCATACGTTTAAACTTGTAAAACAATACCATGTCAATGTCATTTACCAAATTTGCCTCTCCTATAACTGAAATTGGTATAAAACAATGTTTCATTAAAAATAAACTTACGGCAGACGTTGTTTCTCCATCCCTTCAGGTAAATTCCTGCTTTGGCACAAGCATGTACATAGGAGGACAGAGCGGCACACATGCACTCCTCACTCTTGGCACAGTTGCATGAGTCAAACATGCAGTTCTGTAGAACAGATGCAATATTAGAGATTTATACTGTGGAATTAAACCGATCGATTTAAGAAAACAAAAATCACATTAACTGGAGAACAAACAGAACACTTGCATGGTGAGCTCCTTTTCATTTTTTTAGTTGCAGATCTGTCAAGTCCTGGACTCGTCTTCTGCTATCCAAGATGGCCTCAGCACTTCTCAGACTGCCTGATGCATATTGTGTTTTTGGCCCAATACACTTCCTGCTGCCCTTGAATCGGCCAGCACTGCTCATGTGAGCATTTGCGGCAAATCTATGAGAAGGGCCGGACAAGTAGGAAGCGTCTTGGGCTACTAAATGCACAGTGTGCATCAGGCAGTTTGAGAAGTGGTCCAACCATCTTGGATGCTAGAAGAGGAATACAGAAATTGACAGATAGGCAGCTAAAAAGATATAAAGGAGGGCAATGTTAGGTGCTTCTCAGTGCATTCTAATTAGCTGCTCTCTACCATGGTAAAGAGTTGACGTTTCTGAATCCACCCTACCAGCCAACTAACACCGTTTTTGGAAATGAGTTTCCTAAACCAGAAAACCCCTTTTAAAGTACAGTAAATCAAATTGCATACCGACTTGAAGGTGGCTGGATTAACTGTTGCCTGGCATTCTGCAAAAGGTCCATTAGGATCGCTTAACATTGAGCACCAGTGCGTAGCGTATTGCTCTGGAAGAAATAAGTATTTGATATTAATGGAAATGTTGATTTGTAGCCAGCATCAAACAGATCTAAAAATTATCCTACTGATTGAAGGGTTGAGGAATTACTTGACTAATTCCTTGCTTTTTTGCCTGCTTGGCTGTTTAATAGCTAATATATAGTTTGACCTACCATTTTCAATGCTGAGGGAGCATGGATTTTCAAAGCTTGAGACGACATTAGGACAGCTGGCCTGGGTCTTCCAAGTGTTGGCAAACGATGAGCCACTTCCTTCAATGACCCCACTCAGCACTTGGAAATCATCAGCTTGAATGCTGTTATAGTTGCCACAAAGACCTGTATTTAATCAAATGGTTATTTTATTTAATTGATGAGGAATGGAATGGATGTTTTTCTAGACAGTAGTTCATATAAAAGATTTTTATAACTGTTGCTTAAATTTTGTCCAAATCCCTTCCAATGTTAAGCAAAATCTATTCATTTTATCCAGTAGGTTTTAAGCATTAGTCACATCTAATAGTTGTCTAGTGACCTCTAGTGTCATTCCATCGAGACTGCTGCTAACGAAGCAGAATGTATATTTTTCATATTAACCCCTTCAGGTAAAACTAACCATTAGGATGACATTTTTATAGCTTTTAAAGTAAAGCATACTTCTTCACTCTTCAACTTTACAATTCTTGGGTTCCTCTTCAGAGATTCAAGATGGCCACATTGATTCATAGATTACCCGAGGCAAACTGTGCATCTGGAAGTCCAAGACACTTGCTTGGACTATGTGAGCAGTGGTGGCCAAACCAAGATAGGGCTGGACAAGCAGGAAGTGTCTTGACCTTTTGATGCATAGTATGCATTATGTGGTCTGGAGTAGCAGTGCAACCATCTTCGATAGAAGAAGAGAAATCCAGAAAAGATCTGAACGATCTGCAGCTGGAAAGGAGCTCACCGGTCAAATGCTCGGTTCATTCCCCAGTTCATGTGGATTATTTTTCTTTAATCGGAAGGTGTTCAAAACAGGACTTGCATAAAAAAAACTGGTGTAGAAGTTTGATACATTGCCCCTATGAGTTATTCTTTCCCAGCCAAGAGGTTTGCAGCTTGTATGATTATGCAAGCAGACAAAGCTATCAATCACTCTTTCTTGATGGGAAAAGCATGACTCATCATGAGTTTTCTCTATGAGACCTGGCTGCATTTATGCAGTTTTTTATATGAAAAAATGTAATCACATCACAAAATTCTACAGTGTGTATCTCCAAGCTCAGTGCCCCTTCCCTTTTTCCTATGGTGACTTCATAGTCCTGGAGACTTCAAGTATACAGTTAAGAAGATGGGGTGACAGATCAAGTGACTGGGTTTATCAATATAGTATATGTATGTTAATAGAATATTCCTGTCTTTTCCTATTATGACTTGAAAACATATAACTGCCATCCTTTAAACTAGTGTTGAGTGCGAAAATTCTAATCGGGAATTTTTATCGCAAATATATTACATTGCTGATTTTCACAATCAAGTAAATAATGACTGGAGATCATGAATTCTCGAATTTTCTAATTTATGGCAAATATTCGGCCAAAAATTCACGAAATATTGCGAATTTGAATATTGCCTATGCCGCTCATCACTACTTTAAACATATAGTGGTTTTCATCTTGGTATTTTTTTGCACCGCCATTACTTACCACACACTTGACTTTTGTAGGATGGGTCAAGACTGATGTACAGCTGCATAGTGGGTATAAGTTGGATCTGGAGTTGAATTCCAATCTTAGTTTGCACAATGATGTAAAATGTTGATGGTTTGAAAATGGTAACACTGGCTGTGGAGCAAGAACATACATATGTGTAAAAATCTACAGCTTATCACCTTATTACAAGATACACACATATAAACTTTAACAGAAAAGACCCTAGATGGTGGGCAATTTGTCAAAATAACTATCTTGCTCCTCCTATGTCCCGGAACATACGCAGACCGGAAAACTGGGTCTGGCAATGCGGCAATTTCCAGAAGACTTGGTACTGGATCCAGCATTAATACAACTCTATGGAAATTAATGCCGGATCCGGCAAGTGCAGTATCGTTCCGGGATTTTGGCCGGAATAAATACCGCAGCAAGTGGCGGAACGGATCCTGATGCATACTGAACGGATTGCTTTCCATTCAGAATGCATTAGGACAAAACGTATGCATTTTTTTCTGGTATCAAGACCCTTTACAGAATTTCAATACCGGAAAAGAATAACGATAGTGTGAAAGTACCCTTAAATAGGGGAATATTTATATTTGGACAAGTGCATTGCAGTGAGCATGCAGTATCTTAATTTTAATTGCTGCTAGAATATGCAACTTACCTGATGAGACGGGTAATTGAGTGTATATCGAATTCACATAGACACTGCCACATGATTTAACGTAAATGAACTGTCAAACAGAAAAAATACATAATAAAAAAATGAATAGATGGCCATGTCAACTATAGATACAATAACCACATCAGCCTATGTAACTTACATCTTTTCCATCAGCAAGACTAATGGTTACACTCTTCAAGCATGTCTCAGTACTGGTCAGACCACATGTAAGAATTTCTGCCAGCACACTGAAAGTGTTCTTGTTACATGTCTAAAATGAGAGTGTCAAAGAATGATTAGGACATGTAAAATATGCTTAGTTCTCAAATATAGTAACGGAGGCAAAATATTGCCTGAAACTGAGCAAATGGGCTTCATAATCATAAAACTTTTTGAAATTCATTGAAATGCTCTAGTTTATAGTAAATTACTTTTCAAAAAGTTAAGGTTAAAAATACATAATCATCATCTTTCACCTAGACTTGCACAACATCCCTCTCTGTGGCTTCTCATCTAGCATTCAAGCCTCTATATTAGCTATCCTTATTTCTGTTGTCCAGTTAATCCACCTCTCCTCTCCTTTCTCCTCTGCTTCTTCCCCCTGCCAGTCCCTTTATCCAATGAATTCAGTTCAAAATATTAAAAACGACATACAAAGCCATCCACGGCTTGTCTCCTTCATACATTTCTGACCCAATCGCCCTCTGCCTCTTCACATGTAATCTCTGATTGTCCCAAGACCTCCTTCTTTACTGGCCTCTTGTCTGTTCTTCAAACAGCCGTCTCCAAGATATCTTTGGTGCATACCCCATTCAGTGGAACTCACCTTCCCAGCACATTAAAATTTCCCACATTCCACCATCCAAACTTTCAAAACCAACCTGAATATCCACCTTTTCAGCAAAACCTACAACCTACAATAACCCCATCTGCCATTACACACTACAAGAAAATTTAGACTAGCACATTCATATTCATAGTCACAGGTGCATATCCATCAAACATGGTTGAAGAAAAAAATGGCTGCACAACATTTTACATACAAACAATAGAGCTGAGAAATGGGGATTCTAAATAAAAGTAGTATTATACCTACTATAAATGGAAAAATAGAAGCTCTTTGCGCACATTTTTGATCAAATGCATGTCGGGCCCATCTACCAATCTGCCATTACACAACCATCACCTACTGTATCCTCTCTCTTTCCTGTCTAGATAGCAAGGCCTCACGGACAAGGTCCTCTCTTATCAATGCCTTGCTAAGATTACAGTTTTGTTGCATATTGCTACTGAAGGCACGCAGTAAATTTAAGGTGATACATGCTGCCATAACTACTTCTAGGGATACCATACTGGTAGAGGCTAGCAGCAGAATCCTAGGGATGTCGGGGGCCACAGATCCCTTTAAACGGATGCACAGTTTAAACCACATCATCTTCTTTGTTAGAAATGTAACCTACCTTAGAAATAACATAGGAGCAGTCGCCATTGATTGTGTAAAGGGTGCTATCAAAAGATGTGATATGAGATCCTCCTTCAATAGAACAAGATGCAGGGCAGCTGTTTTCTGTACATTTCCATTTTCCTTCATTACAAGTGCTAGAAAAAAGTGACAACAAGTTTGTGTAAGTTTTTTGTAACATTTGCCCTATTGCCTTTTTTGGGGGGACCACATGGTTTCGCAAATATTTTACAAAATTGAAATTTTAGCAATTTCTTAATAAATGCCTTTTACATGCATCGCTGAAACAAAGAGATTCATTTATTATGGCTTTTCTCCCAGGCCCATC
The DNA here is from genome assembly GCF_014858855.1 of Bufo gargarizans. Taxonomy (NCBI): domain Eukaryota; kingdom Metazoa; phylum Chordata; class Amphibia; order Anura; family Bufonidae; genus Bufo; species Bufo gargarizans. The sequence continues at coordinate 8,449 of NW_025334451.1, forward strand.
ATCATAATACAGACCTCATTACTGTATGTGCAGTTTTGAGTGGAGAGAGGTGAGGAACTGTTGTGATAGATGTAGCCAAATGTTAATAGAATGCAGACATCAAAAATGTTTTAAGACTCTGTCTGAGCGCTGTGTCTGCGCTAAGGGAAGCAGAAGAAGCCAGAAAGAAGCTCTATTTACAAATGGATAGCTCATGGCTGTGTGACAAACAGATGTTTTAAATGGGTTTTATATGGAATGCTGCTCTCCACTTTCTGGTCCTGGGCTTGGCACACATGATATGGCTTGGACTGCTCATCCCATCACTGACCACAGTTGTGGCCCATCTCTACCAGTAACTGGATAAGCAGTAGGCCAAGCCATTTCTTGTCTGTCGTGCCTGTGACCAGAAACTGGAAAGTAGCAGGGACTGAAGTAGACGTGGAATTGCACCACAACTTCAGTCCCATTCAAGTGAATGTGGCTGAGCTGCAATACCAAGCACTGCCACTATACAATGTACAGCACTGTGTTTGGTAAACTATGAAGAGACTGCAGAGCTGACAGGAGCCCTGGTGGCTGCAGCAGCTTTTTCAAACAGTTGATCGTCTGTAAGTTGGACCCCCCACCAATCTGGTATTTAGTGGTATATATCCTGAAGATAAGCCATCAAAATAAAATTCCTGAAAAAAAAATCCCTTAGAAGCCTCTTTTAACTAGTCAGCTGATTAAAATGACTGGTGGAAGGAGCTTCTGCAAACTGATCACACTACCTGAGGGCCCACACCACAGTTCATCTGGGTTCTAAATAGAGATCTAATAATACAGCCCAGATTAGATCTTCAGAGGTGGTTGGCAGCTGCCATGAGGCTCTGTACAGAAGCGGCATACAAGCTTCGGCGAACACTACTAGTAGACTTCACCCAGGAAACATTTAGCCCTAGAGTGTGTGGACAAAAAATGGCTGCTCCTTTTCCTGAAACCCATGTGTGTCCTTGTGTCTTCCTTTACTCATCTATTACAGGTGAAACTCGGAAAATTTGAATATCGTGCAAAAGTCCATTGATTTCAGTAATGCAAATTAAAAGGAATTGCATTAATGCAGCTTAAAATTAGAATTTTGTGAAAAGGTTCAATATTCTAGGCTCAAAGTGTCACACTCGAGTCAGCTAATTAATCCATATCCCCTGAGCAAAGGGGACCTCAAAATGAAGACTTTGGGGTTTCATAAGCTGTAAGCCATAATCATCCAAATTATGACAAATAAAGGCTTGAAATATCTCGATTTGCATGTAATGAGTCTATCTCATATGTTAGTTTTTTACCTTTTAAGTTGCATTACTGAAATAAATGAACTTTGCATAATATTCTAATTTTTCGAGTTTCCCCTGTACATGTCCTGGCCTCATAGAAGTCCTGCTCTTCTCTCTGTACTTTTTCCATTCTAAAATAATGCCTTCTGATGGAAATGGCTCAAATGGATGCCAAATGTGTATAACTGATGCATAGGATGCATTTTTTAAAAGGATACTGCTTTTTTTCTGTTCTTCTGACAGATCAGAATAACTAAAACAGAGATGTGAACTCTCCCTAGCTAAGCTAGAACCAGCCATGTACCACACATGGATCCAGAGATATCCATTTCATTGCTCCAGTTGCTCTGCTAGATTCTCAAAATACTTTGTATCAGGAAATGTTTGTACCGACAGGTGCAATAACAATATGACTGATTCATTTTGAGACAATATGATGGCAAAGAGCATTTACCAAGATTGACATTGAACTGAATATCCAGTGCCTGATGTATAGATCTGTCCATTGTAAGTACACGAACACTGCTGCTTGGGAATACAGCCGGTGTTATTGATGTCATCGAAAACGGTTCCTTAAAAGAGAAATAGAAACAACTTAATACAGAGAAGAATTAGTCAATATACTGTACTGTAGTAATAGGGTTTGATTATCTGGATGGTGCTTCAGCATGGCGCCTTGAAAATCAATAAGTATATATGGTTCAAAGGGGTTTTCTAGCACCTTATTTAGTCACAACTTGCCTGTGGAAAAAATAATTCTAATATACTAACAGTCTCAAAGTGCCTGGATTTTACACTACATTTTACAAGATTCTGGTCACATAATTCTCTTCTTCTGAAAACCTGCTTCTGCTGATATCATGTCCTTTACCAGTTTTTTTCCAGTATGATCAATGGAGTGGGACATCACATTCTTATTGATGGGACCAGAACTAGCCCTTTTACTTTTGCATGCACAAACCTCTAAATCCACCTTGTCAGCAAAAGTGATGTCCCTATCCATCAAGACTGGATTCCTGATAAAGTAACCTTGACGGAAGCAGAATTTCGGAAGAGGAGCGTCACATGAAGGGATTCTCAAGTGGCCAATCCATGCAACCTCAAGATGATAAGTATATTAGAATTTTTTTTCCACAGGCAATATATGACTATTTAAGGTAGGTTTGTGGGGCCCACTGGTTCCTTGAATACCAATTTCAGCAGATAGATATGATAGATGATTGATAAATACCACAATTAAATCAGATCTGGCAGCATAGTACACAGAAAGGTCCACTCTCCTATTAGCACGAAATAAAATGTGCCCTTATGTACAGTATTCATGAAATAACTGCATCTCCACTAAATTCTTATCTCTTCCCCAGTGACTGATAGGTGGCTATGTATGCCTGCAGAGGCCAAGGAAGCACAAAAGAAAAGAACTGATTCTACACTATTTCTGAAGATCACAGGAGCATTATGCCTTTCTGTAAGTATGATTTCCCCCTCCTTATCTATTCTATGGAGCTGACAACAAACATAGTAGGAAGTAAGGGCGCCCCCTGCTTGTGAGAGAACTGCATCTAGCTATGCAGTCGAAAATATTAGGAAGCCCAAAAAAGACCTGTTCTATCACAGTTATAATTGTATAGATATGCACAGCCATTATTCAAACTTGTTTTGAAAACTCATAAATGCTTTAAGGAATCTTTTTCTGATAAATATTCAGCAGTTACATGAATATCTTTTTATCACTGCCTTTATTAATAGTTTTTTCTTAAGACATACCTGCAGGGCAAAAGCATCCATCAATACAGTGGTTGTCACAGACTGATGAGCGGTCAGGGTTGGAACAAGTGTTGGGGCATGGATTTCCACATTCCTTGTATTCAAGATTGAAGTTACATTGAAGAGCTGTAATTGAAAAACATGGTCTCTAAAAGATAAGTCCTACAGAAAACCACAGCTCATGTATTTGTATAGCTATCATACAGCTATTTTTGTTGTGTGCAAGTAGCTGCTAGATCACGAATCAAATCATTTGCATATAAAATATTAAGGCATCTGCAAATTTAGCACACAAGCCATTGCTTTAGAACCACAAGACAAATCTTCTTGATATGAAATAGAAAAATGAAGGGAGCACAGCACGCCTAGTTTGGTAAGCAATCGGTGTATGTCTCCGGGGGGGTGGCAAGTTCCCTCACAGGGATCAAATGATCAAAAAACTTAGAATAAAATTGGATGGAGACAGCACATCCTCAAGTGAAAATGTATTCCAGATGCAACATTTCAGATGTTAGAGCCTTTTTCAAGTCTCTAACAGCCGAAACGTTGCATCTGGAATAAATCTTCACTTGAGGATTTGTTGTTTCCATCCGATTATTTTCTACTTGATAAAAAATAGTGATTCAGAATTATTTGTCCTGCATGTTAATTATACTTTGTATTTAGCTTATGGTCTTCTCCATCAATATTCAGAAGGTAATGTGGGTGAACTCACGGCACAGCTTGGGAGTTCTCCAGTTCTTGGGTTGCCCTCCAGCGTGAGCACACTGCCGGGAATATTCAGTAAAGGTGTTACAAAGGCAGAAGCCAGTTTCTTTTTGTGCACACCGGCACAAATCTTGTACGCAAACATCAATGTATAATGTAGGGTCCACTAGACGGTTGCAGGATGAAAATGCAGAGCTGGTCAAGATCACTTCACAAAGTCTCCTCTGCAAGAAAAATAATAATAGCAAAGCAAACAATGGTCATTAGTGATAATCTATATCTTCCTATGTCTATGGGATGCAAAATGTGTTGTAATATTGCACATGCATAGTATCATTATAGGGTAAGGGTCCTTTTACATAACCAATTTCAGCCTGGAATGAGCACTGATTGACAATATAAGGGTCCATTCACACTTTAATAGAAAATGCCTATAGGACATGCTCTATTTTTTGGCGGAGCCGCGGACCGGAAGTTCGGGGCCGCGGAACGGAAGTGCGGATGCATCTTTTACGGCCTTGTTGAAAATAAATGGGTCCACACCCGTTCCGCATAATTGATACGGACGTCTGAATGGAGCCTAACAACTGAACAATTTTTTTTTTTACAGATGGCCAATGCAAACTGTATAGGAGATGAATGATCATTAGTATTAGTATAGTTTGCCTATGGTTGGTAGCCCATCCTTTCTTTTCATGGGGATATGTGCTGCCGACAGAAATTATATGTAGGTCTGCATAATATATCAGCCAAAAAACAAGCTGCCATGTTGGCAAAGGCCAATTATCTGGAGCATTCTTAATGGCTAATGTAAAAGGGCCTTAAGGAATTTTTGGTAAAATACAGATGGATAGTGGTGCAGCAATCAATGTCTATGACCTGTCATGTCTGACCAGCTGGTGTTTTTTGGTGATCTAGAACTTACAGAATCAGTGCAGTTGTTTTGAGGCTGGATGGTTAGGTCCTGACACATTTCTGTAGGTCCATTTAATTTCTGCATGTTTCCATATTGAATCGGGGTCAGTTTAGCATCTAGGTAGAAAAAGAGAAAATTTAATAAGTCTAGTACATGATCAAAATCTTGTATAACTCTTCCAGTACCATTATAAAGGTGTCTTACTGTTTGAAATAAACTCATTGTAAACGGGAATGCCATTGAAGTCCCCACATAGACCACAAGTCTTGTTGTTAAATTTGTTGTCAAGCTCCAACTAATAAAAGAAGAGAAATGAGTGAAACGTAAGGCATCATCCCAAAATAGTGTGTGCTAATGGATGAAATGACTGAAACGAAGAATATTCAACACAACATGGGGCATTTATGAAACTGTTGTGAGGAAATCAGAGAGCACTACATCTAATTTTAGCAATGATTTCTCAAAGGCCTTTAAAACAATGAACTTAATTATTAGCTGTGGGCAACTACTCCAAAGCTCCCCTTAACTAGCCTTTATAAATCTTATGGCAGCTTATAGCTAATATCTCTTTCTACTCAAAAATCCTTCAAAATGCAAATTGTCTATCTTGTACACATGTGTCATAATAAGTTTGGATGTCTAAGTCCCATGGTGTTAAGGATCCTCATTGTACAAATCCATAATACAGCGCCCATTGTCTTCTAGGTTCCCATCCTGAACCTATGCTTTTACCATAGACATACTAATGCCAGAGGTATTTTCAGCTAAATACTATATATTTCTTCTATAGGAGAACATGGTGCCTCAAGGAGGAGCCATAGGGCTGTTAATGGAGTTCTTGCTGGGTTGCAATTGTCACCTACAATATAATGGTCAATGTGTACTGCTTTACAACGTGCATGGACACAGTAGCTTGTGACTATGCAAAGTGAGGGGGTTTAGTTTCATAATGAAGAGACACAGTGGTGTATGGAGGCTTATTTTCTGCTAATTAACTCATACTAGTCAAACCAGAGCTAACCATCTGTAGACAGCACTGTTCTACTCTGCACTATGAACCATGAAACAGTGCTGTCTACAGACACTGTATGTCTCTGGTTTGCCTTGTATGAGTTTATTTGCATGATTTTGGAAGTCATGGCCATCCAGGCATTTCTTCAACAGCAGTCACTGCAGGGGAAATGTAATATTAAATGGCAACCATTTAGTTTAATGGCCATTCATATAATATAAGGAGTCAAGTTTGCCAGAGAATGAATCACTCCTCTGGAGCAACTCTCCATTCTGACTCCAAGAGAGGCTCCCAAGAGATGAAACCGCTCTGATAAAAAGCCCTACTAGAGAATATGGATAGATGTTGTCTTCATAAGACAAGTTTAAGTGCACAAGCAATCTATTGTAGCAATTTCCACATGAAATTACCAAAATTGCATCATCCTCATTCCACATGAATCCAAGACCAAGTTTGGAAGAGACTTTGATGTAGATACCACTTCTATCTATCTGGACTCCTGAGAAACCGTAAGGTAGATCCACCCTAGCAATGAAAATACATACAAACAGTGTTGAGTCAAAAAACTATTATTTCATCAAAATAAAATAAAGTGTGGAGCGTTGATTGAAATATTATGAAAATAATTCACTTACTTTTGACCATTAAATAAAACATTTTCACTGGAAAGTTCAATTGAAATCCCCTCAATCTTGATAGCTATGCGGCTGATGGTGGACATACCATTTGCAACTGAACGTCTGATCTGGATGTTAAACTCTTCAAAATTGCTCTTGCAGTTGGAAGCAAACACATAGTTACAAGTACCAGGATAGTAGAAGATGTCTCCATCAAAGGTCTTGAAGTAAGAGTTGCCCCAAGTGCTACAGACTTGACTATTGTGAGCAGATACAACACCTGTGAAACAAGACAATCATGTTCATAGACATCTTATAGGTCAAATAGTCAATTTTGCTCAACATTTTGTTTATTATATAATTTAAAAAACATACTTCTCAGAACTGGAGTTGTTGTTGGAGCAATGAAGGTTAGTTTTGAAGATTGCTCACTACCTGAATGAGGTAAGAAAAAATATCTATAAGGTCAAAGGTAATAACGAAGTAAATCTAATGCAGAGTTCCTTCTTAACTGGTGCAACATATAATGACTTCAAGTGTGGTTTTGCTAAGATGAAGCATATTTCTCAATATTGTACTGTATTGAAATTCCTTTTAAAGGGAGATCATCAGTGGCATCCTTTCAAAGGAAACCCAACAGGATCTCTGGTTACAAACAACTATCTTTACTGCAGTATTTAGGAGAAAACTTAGTTTAGAAATTAGCCAGTTATGGGGAGAAGAGTCACAGGTGCCACTTCATGCATTTTAGTTGGCTCATTCAGCAGGTCTCTTGCTATTAGTGTATAGTGGAGACCTATCAATCGAGCTGATTTGGGTGTGGAGAAGCCAATGGGGAGTTCCTTATGACTTTTCTCCCCATTTCTGGCTCATTTCATTTAAGAGCAATTTGTCAAGGGTGGCAGCACTACCCTGTATAACAATTTGTGTGGTGCCCTTCCAAGTAGTCCCACTGTCCAGACCCAATAACAGTCCATGGCATAAAAGTTAAGGCAAAACAAACTGTAAATACTGCAGTGCAAAACCATTATCGAAGCTCCAAAATACGTAAAAATCTGTCGATGTGTCGGCCACATGCCCTTTCTCAAGCCATGCAGGTCTGTTTGGGGATATCTGCCACCCAAATATCTCTAGGATGTATCTGGGAAACACATAATAATAATAATCTAATTCTTATATCTTTATTTTTAATCTATAGGTATGGTACAATTTGGCAAATTTTACAAATGACTCGATGAAACTACTAAAACACCCTATGTAATCTCCCGTATTAAATGGTTCCGTCACTGTATACAGTCTAACATGTAGAAACTACATCTCCAGGCATTCAGCCTTTTCTGGCTCATTGTAAGAGTGGTGGTTACATGATGTAGCATAGGTTTAATCACTTACTCTTATCATAGCTATCCCTCTGATCGTAGTACCATGTGTTGGATTCCTTACTGGAAGCCTTCTGTTTGGAATTATCATTTCTCTGCTCTTGGAAGCCAACGGACAGATTTTCTGTGCTGTGTCCCTCATCTGTGCGAAAAGCATCTTATCAGGATACTTGGCAATGTGTTACATGAAAATTACACATTTGCTAATATACTTCCCATAAAAATGATGTTGAGTATTACATGGCAACATAACAAACATGCAGACGGATTTCTACTTTTTACTGTAGAAAATTGCAACGAAGGCAAAATAAAATTGCTTCCTCAGCTCTATTCTTATATAGTTTTTGCTTTGGGACAGAGCGATACATGAGAAGGATATAGGCTTTCACTGGTATACATTGGCAATAAGGTAACATTTACTTTACCCAATATAAGCCAATTGGACAAATTGGATAAATGTTCAGCCACTGGTAGACCGGTAGTTATTAAACTATGGGTACCAAAAGTTCTCCACCTGAATAAGCAGTATAGCGTGTGCACTGCTGATCTATTGAAACTATATGGGAGATATGGAAACAGCCATGTGCAAAATGGTATGTGATGAATGGGTTTGGTGGGAAAAAGCTGCTTTCCAGGTTAGGAGTGAGGTCTAATTTGTTTCAAATGTGTGCCACGTTTGTAGAGTACATGCAAAAAAAAAAAGTGCCAACTGGCAACACTTAAGACCAGTTCCACAATTTAGAATGTTTTCTATACATTTTTCAAAGGGCAGTTCAATATATTCATATAGGTCCGCATGACACTCTTATGAATTTAGCACATCTTTGCCGGCTAAAAAAACATTCTATAAATGTGGCCCGGGGTATCACGACAGCCCCCATACACATTAAATTACTGTATGCTGAACTTGCCGATTTCGTGAGGACAGTCAGATTATCTACTGTCAGCTCTCTCCTGGCATCATCGAATGATCCAATGAGTTGAATTTCAAGACCCACATCTTTTGATCTGCCAGGAGATATGCTGTTGCCAAAGGTGTCTGCCAGTGACTTTCTCCTTTCTTGCTATTATGTATAGAGGGGGTTGGGTGGACAGCTACTGAGGGTGTATTGTCACCTTAAGAAGTGAGTCAATTGCTAGTTGAATTTTTGACACCTCCTAGTCCACCAGTGCTGCTCACGGATGATCATATAAAACTGGAGAATTGGAATAATTAAAGGGGCATGTGTGTATGTTAAAGGATAAAATGTCCCAAAAATTAGACCAAAGACATTTTTGAATTTAGTATTTTGAAAACAGGCACTAAAAAAAGCTACGGTTTGTTAAAGTCTCCATTTGAGAGAATTTATCAATTTGAGAGAATTTATCAATATCGTATTCTAGACATTCTCATAAAACCCTTCAATGCTCTATGATAGTATTAATATATCTGCCTCCTTGGCTCTGTCTTAATATTTTAATGGTTGTATAAACCAATATTACACACCAGAGAAATCCTCATCCAGGTCAATGTTCTGAAAATTCTGGTTATATTTAATGTACCGTTCATCTGTTAGGAAAGAACACAATATGTTATTAAGATATAACAGACATATCATATTATAGTACATGATGTTATGGTAGTATTTTAATTCAGACACATAAAGGTATGAGATGGCAGCACACAGATGCAAACTGTGGGTCTGTAATACTAAACCATGGGAACCCCATGTTCTGTCATATAGGACCCTTAGGCTGACAAACACATCAGTTTAAAAGGTTATCCCATGATTCATGTAAAAATGAATATCAGACATTGCATAGTACATGACAACTCTTTCTAAATCTCTTACTAACAAAGCTAGAACCAGCCCTGGACCTCACGTGGATCCAGAAATCTCCCTATTCACTTTTCCTATTGCTCTAATACATTTATTTCAAGCTTGCAGCTCAGGTTATGTCCTTTCTTAGAGGGTGTCATAGCTACTAACAGCTGGTGGAACTGAGCCTGTGCGACCACCTCAGCGATGTTAATAACGTGGACAGAGAAATAAAGAGAAAAAACAAATAGCGGGTCACACTATACAGACACATTTTATTGAATAACTCAGTGGCTATGATAAGTTTTTATTTACATGCAATTACATAAGTAATAAGATCCAAACGCTGCTTTGAAAAAATGTACAATTTATTTTTAATGGAACAATTCCTTTAATTTTGGATCTGTAGTCAGACCATTAAATGGGCTTTCTGAGACTTTTATACTAATGACCTATGGTCTGTATAGGTCCTCAGTTTCTAATTGGTGGAGGTCCGAGACCTGAGACCCCGCCGATCAGATGTTTGAGAAGGCAACGGGGCTCGCAGTAGCCAAATATATTCATACCAAAAGAGTGTCCCTTCGGTAACAGTTGGCATAGTATATGTCTGTATTCTTTTTTCAGTTCTATGGAATAGCTTAGTCTACTTTGCTATTCACTACTGAGACAAACAGTAAATAATATATATTATGCAACATATATTTTTTTGTGTCATATGTCAGAGTCATCTATTGGAGGCATATGTCAGGCAATACTCCCAATCTACAGATGTACAGATGTAAAAGCTGCCAAACAGTCCGCACACTATACAATCAGCGTATCGTTATATACATAACATAGCCATTCTAATACAAAGTGAGTGTGCTGTGTAAATCATCCTCTTCACCCTTTGTAAATTCTCTATGTACAGTAAGGATTATAATCTCACCAGAGGCCTGTTGGTAGACAGCACTGTTTTGGTTCAGTTCATTGGAATCCTGTGAAGCAGAGCCTTTCGCCTTTGAAGACTTTTGCTTTAAGGCTGGTGAAAATAAATAAAAATATAATTTATAACAGTTTTAATAAGCCATGACAATCTATTCAGCGGGGGTGGGGGTGGGGGGGTCCGAGAATACCTAAATTCTGCTGTTTTAGAGTACCTACAGTACCGAAACTCAGTGCCGGAGCTACACAACTCTATCCATTGTGTAGCTGACGAAGCCCTAAGTTTGGAGAACCATATACTTATCTTGGTCAGTTGGACATGGTTATGCAGTTGTTGCTGAGGAGCTGTACTGTACCACACAATATCAGGTTATTGACTTTACATGGTCAGTTCTATGTTTCAAATTTTGGCACTATTTTGTCCGTATATTATGTTTTTCAGTGTAACCTATAGTCACTAGTAGAAGAGGTCATCAATATTAAAATCATTTAGTAAAGGCATAGTAGTGGACTTTTGTAAATCCACAGTTGAATGGGGACTCTTTTGTCAGTGTGACCACCCTATAGGTAAGTAGGCAGCGTAACTAGTGGGTGCAGGTTCAGAAATAATTGTCTGATACTGTCACCTCCAGAAAAATATCTGAACATCAATCATTGGTTCAATAACAAAAATTGAACACTGGCTTCAATGACCTTCTGCTAGCTGTAAGTAATTGGCTGGATGTTTTTGAGCAACGTGGCATCGTATTGGTCCGTGGCCATGTTTATTTATACAACTGAATATGGGTTTTATTGCAATGTACAGATGTAGCAGTTGCTAATAGTCCGCACGCTATGCAATCGGCATACCACTATTTACATAGCAAAGCCATTCTAATACAGAGTGAATGTGCTGTGTAAATCTTCCTCTTCACCCCTCTGTCACTTCTCTATCCAAGGATTCTAATACTGGGAGATTGCTTTAAGTCGGACCTTGCGCTCCTGTAATTCGCCCACTGGCTCCTGGTATTGCCCACATGGCCCAGGTAGGTTTAGCATTAGGTCCCGAGCTACTTGAGAAACCTTGGCGCGGTGCTCGGGCTCAGACATGTCCTCCAAGCAGGTTATGTTGGCTAATTCTCAATTTTATACCAGTATGAGGGTTAGTAAGACCGCAGAGTGCACCTGTCTTTGTTTTAGTTATATTATTTTTACTGTTTATCACATCCACACATTTGCTATCCTGTGTAGGATGTCCATTGTGGCACTTGTGGTCCGCTGCAGGCACCCTCCATTGTATGTATTTTTGCTGGGGATTGCCATTAGCAGCGGACCACAAGTGCAGGATCTGCCCCCCCCCCCCCCGGTATAGATGGACCACTGCATATGGGGTTGAGCACTTCATGTTTTTCATTACCACGCCAATTTGTAGTAAGGATTATAATCTCACCAGAGGCCTGTTGGTAGACAGCACCATTGCCGTTCAGTTCATTGGAATCCTGTGAAGCAGAGCCTTTCGCCATTGAAGACTTTTGCTTTGAGGCTGGTGAAAATAAATTAAAATATAATTTATAACAGTTTTGATAAGCCATGAAGAACACCAATATTAAGCTGTTTTAGAGAACCTACAGTACCGAAACTCAGTGCCGGAGCTACACAACTCTATCCATTGTGTAGCTGACAAAGCCCTAAGTTTGGAGAAAACCATATACTTATCTTAGTTAGTTGGACATGGTTATGCAGTTGTTGCTGAGGAGCTGTACTGTACCAGACAATATCAGGTTAGTGACTGAACATGGTCAGTTCTATGCTTCCAATTTTGGCACTATTTTGTCCGTATAATATGTTTTTTAGTGTAACTTATAGTCACTGGTAGAATAGGTCAACAATATTGAAATCATTTAGTGGACTTGTGTAAATCCACAGTTGAATGGGGACTCTTGTCGGTGTGGCCACCCTATAGGTAAGTAGGCAGCATAAACAGTGGGTGCAGGTTCAGAAAACATTGTCTGATACTGTCACCTCCAGAAAAATATCTGAACAAATACATCCTACATAAATCAGATCTATACATATAACTGCAAATTCATACTTTTTTTTTAAATAATACCACCTACACACATCTAGCGATCCCACCTCAGACACATGTATATACAACTAACAGATTAGGCAAATTGGGAAAAGGGATTAAAATATTCTACTCCCAACTATCAGAACTTTACTTAGAATCTCACACCTCACATATAAAAAAGTGGGAGAGAGATTTAAATATAAAAATTTCTCTGTCCCAATGGAAAAAATCTTTCACGACTTCAATTTGCAGCTCATCCTGCACTGAACACCATGAAGCCTACTCTAAACTAATATATAGATGGTACTACACACCATACAGACTATCCAAGATCTATGAGAATACATCCAGTATGTGCTGGAGAGGATGCAACCAGACAGGCACTCTCCCCCACATATTCTGGGAATGCTCACCCATATCTAACTTCTGGCAAGAAATCAACAACCTAATCCTAAATGTCATAGGAGTGAAACTCCCTTTCAGACCAGAAATATTTCTTTTAAGATTAAATTTAGACAATCTATCTCCCTCTCAAAAAACTGTACTCTGTCATATACTTACAGCTTCCCTCCAGAGTATCGCACAACACTGGAAATCCACACTCACCCCTCCCATTTCACAGATAATCAGGAAAGTAAATATTAACTGCAGATTCGAAGAAATGATAGCAAACAGTAATAATACATCTGCCAAATACTATAAAACTTGGGCGCCATGGAGGTCTACAGTCTACGCCACTCTACTAGATCCATAAGATCAACCGAACTAAAACTCCAACTTTTATTAATATGGGTGGAACTATATAACCCTGTTCTTTTATTTTTTTTATTTTTTCGCTGTCATACTGTATTTTCCTCTTGGGAATTTTATCATCCCTCATTCATAGCAATTCATTGTCTCATGCTGTAAAGACAAACATATAGTTTCTTCCATCTGCAATGTTTAGCAGGTGGAACTGCATTTTATTGTCCTCTATTATCATTTATTGATACTAAACCAATAAAAACTATTGAAACAGAAAAATATCTGAACATCAATCACTGGTTCAATAACCAAAATTGAACACTGGCTTCAATGACCTTCTGCTAGCTGTAAGAAATTGGCTAGATGTTTTTGAGCAACGTGGGATTGTATTGGTCCTTGGCTATGTTTATTTCTACAACTGAATATGGGTTTTATTGCAATGTTCAGATGTACCAGTTGCTGATAGTCCGCACGCTATACAATCGGCATACCACTATTTACATAGCAAAGCCATTCTAATACAGAGTAAATGTGTAAATCTTCCGCTACACTCTTCTGTCACTTTTCTATGCAAGGATTATAATCTCACCAGAGGCCTGTTGGTAGACAGCACCATTGCCGTTCAGTTCATTGGATTCCTGTGAAGCAGAGCCTTTCGCCATCGAAGACTTTTGCTTTGAGGCTGGTGAAAATAAATTAAAATATAATTTATAACAGTTTTGATAAGCCATGAAAATCTGATCAGCGGGGTGTGGGGGGGGGGGGGGTCAGAGAATATCTATATTAAGCTGTTTTAGAGAACCTACAGTACTGAAACTCAGTGCCGGAGCTACACAACTCTATCCACTGTGTAGCTGACAAAGCCCTAAGTTTGGAGAACCATATACTTATCTTGGTCAGTTGGACATGGTTATGCAGTCGTTGCTGAGGAGCTGTACTGTACCACACAATATCAGGTTATTGACTTTACATGGTCAGTTCTATTTTTCAAATTTTGACACTATTTTGTCTGTACATTATGTTTTTCAGTGTAACTTATAGTCACTGGTAGAATAGGTCTAGGTCTAGAATAACCAGTGGGTGCAGGTTCAGAAATAATTGTCTGATACTGTCACCTCCAGAAAAATATCTGAACATCAATCACTGGTTCATTAACCAAAAATGAACACTGGCTTCAATGACCTTCTGCTAGCTGTAAGTAATTGTCTGGATGTTTTTGAGCAACGTGGCATCGTATTGGTCCGTGGCCATGTTTATTTCTACAACTGAATATGGGTTTTATTGCAATGTACAGATGTAGCAGTTGCTAATAGTCCGCACGCTATACAATCGGCATACCACTATTTACATAGCAAAACCATTCTAATGCAGAGTAAATGTGCTGTGTAAACCTTCCTCTTCACCCTTCTGTCACTTTTCTATGCAAGGAATATAATCTCACCAGAGGCCTGTTGATAGACAGCACCATTGCCATTCAGTTCATTGGATTCCTGTGAAGCAGAGCCTTTCGCCATTGAAGACTTTTGCTTTGAGGCTATTGAAAATAAATGAAATATAATTTGCAAGAAGTTTTTGACAAATCCACACACTAGTAAATAACATCTTCACTTCTACATCTTTTTAGAGAATTGCATCAAACACGGCTTAAAGACAGAAATAATGCAGTGATAATGCAGAAATGACAGGTCCAAACATTACTTTTGAAAAATGTAAATTATACACTGCTTCATAAAATTCTCTATATTGCACTGTATACATCATTAAAATATAATAATAAATGTGCTATCTCTAGGTACAAAATCAGGGAGTGAAATCAGGTCTGGACAAATCCTGGCAGGAAATATGCCTAGAACGCATTTTTCTATTGGTATTTATTAACAACTACATCCCTGGTAAGGAACCCCAATATACTGACAAGTGGTGACAATCAAACCCTATGACGCCTACACTAACTCCACCATGCCAATGAATTAATATGCAGACAAGTGTTGAGGAAATGTTCTCTACCCCACAATATGGTTATTGAATTTACATGGTCAGTGATATGTTTCCATACTTAGGGACTATTGTATCCGTACATTACTTTTTTCTGTGTACCTTACAGTGATATGTTGAGTAACTCGAACAATTTCCTTTCTGTCTGATGCAAGTCTTTCAGAGAACCAGCTAAACTGTACCATGCATATATTGACTTAAGGCTGAGAACTTCATGGCTGTCACCAGCTTTTGTAAACTGGAACTGAGTAGAACGGCAAGTGGAAGGGAATAATTGATGACGTCGCAACGATGTCTGTGGTTTAAATGGGAAATTTATAGAGTTTCTTACGCACATTGGGTAGAAGTATATTATTGGCTCACCTGATTTCATTTGTGCTTGACCATCTGTTTGATCCGAAGAATCTGATCCTGTGTAATTATAAAAAAAAATCATTGGTATTGATCCATAAAGGGTTCATGTATTTGCTGTTGTGGCAGCAATGGGGTTCACCTCTTGGATACTTGACATTACTTTTCACATGTTAACATTTACTTTACTGCATAGAACAAACTGGTTACATTGTAGAAATGTATGTTGAATTGCTAGAAACACTGTACAATATTTTTTATATAGAACTGGTGCTGGCATTGAGGATATGTGACCATATGGGTTGAAATACTTTGATAAATGTACATTCATTGTCTTAAAATCTGGTTACACGAGACTTCGATGAATAACTTCGTCATTAGATTTTTAAACTTGAAAACCATTTAAAAACAAGAATCCGAAGTCAGTTTCAGTATCGGCTGGTAACTCAGTACCAAAGCTGACTTGGCATCCAAGTTTTTAAAAGGTTTTCAAGTTCAAAGCTCAAATATCAAAGTTATTCCCTAAAGTTCCGCGACACTTCGGTGATAACGAATTTCCTTCGCCGGAGCCCATACATTTTAATGTGATACGGAGATGAATCTTCGTACAGCAACAAAGTTTTGAGCAAAACGGCTTCGGATCACTGAAGTCTCACGAGACGTTGATGAATAACTTCGACATTCAATTTTTTACTTGAAAACCATTTTTAACAGGTTTCCTACGTCAGCTTTGGTACTGGCTAGTACCTTGGTACTAAAGCCAACTTTGGATACAAGTTTTGAAATAGTTTTCAAGTTTATCGGACACCATCAAGAGCACAGGGTTTGGTGCACCATAGTTTCCAGTTATGTTTTCATTTTCTAAAACCAGTTTAAAATTTTGTGGTAAATGCATCAGGGTTTTCCTGGATGTTTATATTGATGGCCTAGCCACAGGATAGGCCATCAATTTCTGATCAGCGGGGGTACCTAAGTGAGTTTGCAGTGTCTACTTGGTGGATGTGCGGCGAAAGCTCTCGGTAGCTACGCCAAACATATTAATAGGGTCCCATTCACCCTTTCAGCATCAGTTGGGATGGTATATGTTGATATACTTTTTTCAGTTTGCTATGCTTTCAATGCAGAGATAGACAGCAAAAATGTGTACTACGCAGCATATATTGTTTTAATATATTGGGGGCTTATGGGAAATTTATGCAACTATATGCCTAGACAGCGGCCTATATTAGAGAGGCATCCACTGGAGGTATATGTCAGGGAATACCCCGTACCTCCAATGTATGGATGTATTGCTATTTACGTAGCACAGCTAGTCTAATTCAAAGTGAATGAGCGTTGCACCATGTAAATCTTCCTCTTCACCCTTTTTTAAATTCTCCATATAAGGGATTATAATCTCACCAGAGGCCTGTTGGTAGACAGCACTGTTTACGTTCAGTTCATTGGATTCCTGTGAAGCAGAGTCTTTTGCCATTGCAGCCATTTCCTGGAATGCTGGTGAAAATAAATTAAATATTGTTTTTAACAATTTTGGCACTAGTAAATAAGATTTTCTTTTCTATACAGTTGTTTTATACTATATTGACCATGCAAAAATTGCAGCGCCAGCCATTACTACCGAAACATCCTAATTATCAGCTGCTTCATAAAATTCAATTTGTTACACTGTATCCATCTCTAAAGTAATGTTAAAACAAAAATGCTATTCGTATAAAATCAAATTTTAAAGGGGTTTTCTGAGACTTTTATACTGATGACTAGGGATGAGCGAATCAACTTCGGATGAAACACCCGAAGTCGATTTACATAAAACTTAATTCTAAAACTGAACGGAGCAGGAGCTCCGTTTAGTACTAGAATGCATTGGCTCCGATGAGCCAAAGTTATTGCTTTGCGAAGTCTCATGAGACTTAGCGTAATAACTTCATAAATTATTTGTACTGTAAAAAACCATTTTCCGAACTCAGTTTCAGTTCACTATTGATGACCTATCCTCTGGACCCCCTTAGACCCCCACTGATCAGCTGTTTCATAGACTCTTGCAGTAGCGCCATGGCCTTCTTTCAGCATGGAGGATATGTGACCATAAACCATATGGGTTGAAATATTCCGATAAATGTACATTTATTGTCTTAAAATCTGGTTACACGAGACTTTGATGAATAACTTCGGCATTAGATTTTTAAACTTGAACACCATTTAAAAACAAGAATCCGAAGTCAGTTTCAAGTATCGGCTGGTAACTCAGCACCAAAGCTGACTTGGGATCCAAGTTTTAAAATGGCTTTCAATTTCAAAACTCAAATATCAAAGTTATTCCCTAAAGTCCCGCGACACTTCGGTGATAATGAATTTCCCTCGCCAGAGCCCATACATTTGAATGTGATACGTAGATGAATCTCCGTACAGTATTCAAACGAAGTTTTGAGCAAAGCGACTTCGGATCACTGTAGTCTCACGAGACTTTAATGAATAACTTCGACATTCGATTATTAAACTTGAAAACCATTTTCAACAGGTTTCCTATGTCGGCTTTGGTACTGGCTAGTACCTTGGTATTGAAGCCAACTACGAATCCAAGTTTTGAAATAGTTTTCAAGTTCATCGGACTCCAAATTTCCATACAGCATTCAAACTAAGTTTTGAGCGAATTGACTTTGGCCATCAATATCTGATCAGCGGGGGTGCCTAAGTGAGTTTGAAGAGTCTACTTGGTGGATGTGCGGCGAAAGCTCTCGGTAGCTACACCAAACATATCGATAGCGTCCCATTCACTCTTTCAGCATCAGTTGTGATGGTATATATTGATATACTTTTTTCAGTTTGCTATGCTTTCAATGCAGAGATAGACAGCAAAAATGTATACTACACAGCATATATTGTTTTAATATATTGGGGGTTTATGGCAAATTTATGCAACTATTTGCCTAGACAGTGGCCTATATGAGAGAATCATCCACTGGAGGTATATGTCAGGGAATACCCCGTACCTCCAATGTATGGATGTATTGCTATTTATGTAGCACAGCTAGTCTAATTCAAAGTGAATGAGCGTTGCACCATGTAAATCTTCCTCTTCACCATTTTTTTAATTCTCCACATAAGGGATTATAATCTCACCAGAGGCCTGTTGGTAGACAGCACTGTTTAGGTTCAGTTTATTGGATCCCTGTGAAGCAGAGTCTTTTGCCATTGCAGCCATTTTCCGGGATGCTGGTGAAAATAAATTAAATATTTAACAATTTTGGCACTAGTAAATAAGATTTTTTTTCCTATACAGTTGTTTTATACTATATTGACAATGCAAAAATGTCATGGTCAGCCATTACTGCCGAAACATCCTAATTATCAGCTGCTTCATAAAATTCAATTTGTCACACTGTATCCATCTCTAAAGTAATATTAAAATAAATATGCTATTCGTATAAAATCAAATTTTAAAGGGGTTTTCTAAGACTTTTATACTGATTACTAGGAATAAACAAATTGACTTTGGATGAAACACCCGAAGTCGATTCACATAAAACTTCATTCTAATACTGTACGGAGCAGGAGCTCCGTTTAGTATTAGAATGCATTTGCTCTGATGAGCCGATTATTGCTTCGCGAAGTCTCACGAGACTTAGTGTAATAACTTCATAAATTCATTAATACTGTAAAAAAAACATTTTCAGAACTTAGGTTCGGTTCCCTATTGATGACCTGTCCTCTGAACCCCCGAGACCCCCACTGATCAGCTGTTTCATAGGCTCTTGCAGTAGCGCCATTGCCTTCTTTCAGCTCACAAAAAACAGTACTGTACATTGTATAGTGGCTGTGCTTGGTATTACTTGAATGGGGCTGAGCTGCTAATAGGCCACGTGCCTTCTCAAACAGCTGATCTGCAGGGGTCCTGTGGATAGGTCATCAGTATGAAAGTCTTGGAAAACCTCACCCTCTAAGGCTGTATGTTATAAACCACCCACATATTATTCAATAATGTCAAAATATCTAATTGTACAAGCAATATAAATGCACCGAATACAAAAAAGGGTTACCAACCAGTATTGGGCATAATTACAGATAAAGGCTTCACCTACACTTCAGTCCTTTATATGCGTTTCAACCCATGGCTTCTTCCATGGGCAAAAAGTGCATTGGCTTCTGAGGTGGAAATAAAAGGGAGCTATGGTGTGAGACATGCATTGGTCTGAGGTGGGGGTTAATCCCTTATAAACAATTATACTGGTTTGTAACCCTTGATTACTTCTGTACACTGTATATCACCAGTCCTGCTTACAGTTAGATATTTTGGCATTATTTAATGATATGTGGGTGGTATAGCTGTAAGGTAATAATTTCCCAATTGATTTTTGGCTTGGTTTCCTGATGTTTTTAACTTTATAAAGAAGTGTGTGTATTGAAGGATCTGAGAGTGGAGTGCTATTTCCATCATGTCAGGTGCAGAGTTAAAAAAATAAAAATAAAAGGATCAAACTGTTCTAGGTACAGTGCTAAGCGCCTGTCTCTGTTGCATCCAGTTACTGCTGGACCAGAAGTGTGATGTCACTGAAGCCAATCGATGGCCTTAGCAGTCACTTGCCATTCCTGATGTATCACTGCTAAGGGCATTGGTTGACCTGCAGAGGTGACATGCATATTGGTGGGATATCACACTTCTTGGCGAGCTGAGCACACCAGAGTTTGGGACTAGCCCTGGGAAAAAAAAAAATCATTTTTTTAACATACACAGTGTTCAGCCCAAACTACTTCCCACTCTTTGACAATCCTCTTAATTACATTTATAATTCCACTGCATCTTTATTAACTTGATATTTATTATTACATTATTTATTCCATTTATTTATAGTGCATATAGCATTTAAGTATTTAGCATCATTGTACGAAGGTTTTGATCACTCACATCAGTCCTCGTCCTCACTGGGGCTTACAATATAAATCCCAAATTAACTAATCTGTATAGTTTTTTTTAGCATGTTGCGGGAAAATGGATTACCTGAAGGGATCCCACACAAAAGCAAGGAGAACAATCAAACTTTGAACACCTGTTGCCCTTGGTTGGAGTCGAAGCCCGGAACCCCAGTAGGGAACAGGCCGAATAACTGATCCACCATGCCCATATCTATCAGAGCTCATATTGCCTGGCTTATAAGAAAAGCTAAGATATAATTTCACAATGGATTGGTTACTAGAGACCATAGGCCTTACAAACTTCTTTACAAAAAGCAAGAAGTGGTTAGGAAGTGTCTATCACAGCTCAACTCAATGCCACCATGCTGGCAACAGAGTAGAAGAAAAAAAAGCTTGGTAGCAATCACTTCATGCCATTTCCCATCAGTATACATTATGTTAGAGTAAATGTATATGTGCACAATGGCTAGCCAAAGATACTCATTGGTAACTGATTCATGAATATATCACGTCAATCAAAGAAAAATATATGGTGTACTCTACTATAGATAGGAGAAATTCCTAAAAATTACGTATTGCTAACAATGCAAGAAATATATTTCAATCATTGCATATCAGCTGTATTTGAAAATTAACTTACCTTGTGCCTGAAGACAGGTATTTATTATGAGAAGGGCACATATTGATGCCCAAAGGCCCCTGGAGGTCCCCATGTTTTCTTCAGCTCAAGGCTTGAGCTGAATGTCCAGAGCTGGCACTGTTCCTGCGTCCTAGCTGGACTACTTATAGGGCATAAACCCTGCCTCTACTTACGTGCTAGGGAAAGAGACCAATAACTGGAGATGGCTACTGACGTCAAATGCTAAGCTGTTTTTCTGTGGATCCAGGATGTTTGTGTTCTCACTTGGATGAAAAATACATTTTGCTAAATGGGAGTGATGAAGTGTCAATGGAAGACAATCATAAACACTTTATACATATGCAGTTTACTTAGTAAATACATAGCTTTCTGGGGCTTTAGGTGTAAATCAAATGCTTGCTTAGAATAGGATTTTGCAAATCTTTCAATTTTCCACAAATTTTTTATGCAACCTAATGTCTTTGTTATGTATGAATTTCTCACATGTTGAGTTTATTGCAGAGTGTATTTTTTAGCATAAGCACTTTAGTTGCAAATTAGAATTTTTGGGCAATTTTTGAAAATATTAAAAAATCTACAAAATGTAAAGTTGCATGAAGGTGTTGTCAAGAGAAAACTACTGTGCCAACTTTATACAATGTTGATGAGGTCTGTGTTTCACAAATATGTTGGCTTTGGTTTACACTAGCTTTGGGTGTTCTGTACACCTTAGACATATTGCATCTTCTGGACCAAGTGATTTTTACATTCTCCTTTTTTGTAACTAATTACATGTTTACATGCTGGAGTGGCTTTTTGACCTCCAGTATCTAGGTAGAACACTTTGGAAATTGAAAACCCAGATTCAGGAGCATGTATGTAGGTTTTGAAAAACACAACGTGTCTTCACATTCCACGAAATATCAGAATTGCTCTCCATCTGGCCTGAAATTTGACGGGTTGGAATTAGTTGTAAAAAATGGATAGGTAATTTTATACCATTCCTCTGTGATTATCATTAAAGCATGTGGATTTTATCGACTACTGCAGTGCTTCATTATGTGGGCTGTGGTCCTGTTTTTCCTCATACAGGGAGACCAGTTTGACTCAGCCGATAATGAAGTAACAACAATCAAACAAACAGCTTTTAAAGCAGTGATGAACAGCTATACAACAGAGTCGAGGACTTTGGTATTTCCTGCATGTGAGATCTTTCTTTTATATACCTTCAGACCTTTTAGTAAGCACACACACCAGTTTCAGAAACTGTATATTTAATTGTTCAGTCACTATAATCGTACTAAAAACATAATATATATATATATATATATATATATATATATATATATATCAAGCATACAAGTCAAACAAAACTAAAAAAAAAACATCCTGGGTTGAACGGAATGGAAACGGAAGAAAAATATTATCATATGCATGAGTCCTAATACTTAATACTCATCCGTCGGTCAGTGGAAACTGTCAGCTTCTGTTACATAGCTTGGGATCTGAGGAATCAATATAGTTGTTAGCTTTTTATTAGTCTTGCACAATAAACAGGCAAATGTACTGACATACAAATATGTCTTACTACATTACAGTTAAAAAGTAAAAGAAAAAAGAACTATCCTCCAATAGAACTTAACATTTTTTAATGAATACAAATGTAATTTAATTAATTTTTTATTTATTTTTTTAAAAACAAATAAGCGCAGTACACAAACAATGGTTCCGTATTTGGATTTTCTTATGTAGGGGCTCATTTTTTGCGGGGTCATACAAGACCTCTGGGGGACATTTACTTCACTTTAATTTATTTTTTATTTTTTTACTATTGATTTCTCCTGTAACTGGGGCTGACATAGTAGCCCCAGTTACAATAGAAATGCAACCCCCCCCCCCCCCCAGAGAGGCTGTACAGTGCAATACAGCGCTGTATAGCCTCAGAGCAGGGCTGATCGAGGTCTCTGAAAGACCTCACAGAGCTCCTGCACTCTCCGGTCCCAGCGATCACATGACTGCCGGGCCGGAACAGCGATCTAGAAGGCAGGGACACATGGACACTGTCCCTGCCATCTCTAAGGGTTTCCCTGCTGTCACTGACAGCGGGCAACCCGATCAGCAGTTGCACGATTAGCGTGCCGCTGCGGTTTATGAATGGATGTTCAGGAACGTCCATTCAGAAATAGAGAACCACCTCCCGGACTTTTTTAGTCTATGGGCGGATGGGAGGTGGTTAATATCACTGCTTCAACTATTACATTTTTGCACTAAAATGTCTTTGAAACACATTGTCTAAGGCAATAATGTGTCCACTAACATGTACACAATAATGTAGTAAAATGTCTTGTAACTATGCATTCAATAACATGGGTATAAAAATACTATTATTGTCGTACACTGCCTCTGTTTAATAACATGGATATCTCTCTACCTCTTCCTATAGTGTTCCTATCACACTACATTAATGGCTAGCATCTATAATCATACACTGCCAGACAAACTCCTTTCAGGTCAGAAGCTGAACACAGTATGGTGCTTCTTCTTGGTCAACATAGGGATCTCCCTGCCTACTGATTGGCTGATGGGGCTCTCTTTCAGCTTTTGAGCCAATCAGGGCAACCCCCCCCCCCCCCCCACTGATTTGTTTAGAACAAATACAGCATATAAAGAAACCACAAACACATACCATACACATGACAATGATTAGACAAATTGCAGCCGATCAGTCGTGTGTGTGACATAGTTTGTATGGACAATTCCAGCAACAACATGACCAGCGTTTTCTTGAACAAATTGGCAAATGCTCATCTGATTTCAGCCAATCATACCACAAACATGCAATTTTGGATGAGTATAAATAATTGTAGGCGTGTCCAAGCTGTTTCGAACACAAAAAGTGCAGAATAGGTTAGTATGTCCTAGATAATACTATAGGTGACTTAGTATAGAATGGAGGCACCCCTTGGGGGGTTGTGCTATAAATAGGCAAAACCCTTTTGTAAGCTTGTCAGATGATGACAATACGTATGGTGCCTTCAGCAAGTTTATTGTTAATTTATGCATAGCTTTCATACATAGTTAATATGTTTTCTATATCATTCTCTGTTGATTGTGTAACAACTCCATCTAGTGGCCGTTTTACATACAATTGCAGATATTCACATTACAAGTTTGGTCTACTTCAGGTTCCATATTTTAGTTACATCATCATCCCTGCACATAGCAGCCATTTTCTTCATTCACAGTCATCACTGCATGAGGATAGCACATGGCTCGCAAGTTTCTTGAGTCATCCTCTACATCTAAGCTCACGGTAGCATCGCTGGTATGTCACATAGCCACATTACAGCCTGTTTTTATATGTATTTGCATATCCTTTTCCTCTGCTTACAGTTAGCAGCTAGGGATCATGCTTGTTATACAGATAGGAAACATGTCCTGTTTTAGATATGCATCTGTGTTTGTATGTACATTGCTATGCACAGAAGTGTATTATATGCATTACTATATGTCAGACCCCCTTAGTATAGAAAAGAAAAACCAAAGGAGGCAGCGCCTCGTGTGTAGAACCTTACAGACAATAGTACAGAAATACACTGATTGTGCTTACCATGCGTGGTTGTGACGAGTCACAACACCTATGTTTAGCCTTACTGGAAAATATTCCCGTCCAGTTTACGGGGGATGGATCTGCGTCTGCTGCCTTGGTCTATGCCCGTTTTCCGTCGCTCACGGTCGAAAGAGATAACGCAGGTATAGTTGAGAGGAGAGAATCAGACCAAATTTCAAACGGCGTTGATGCAGAAGAAGGACTCCGTGTTGAGATGTTACCATAAAGGTAATCTTTTATTCAAAAAGGTCTACGCGTTTCAGGGGCGGACTGCCCCCTTCATCAGGACAATAAAACTTTTTCAGATGAAAAAGTTTTATTGTCCTGATGAAGGGGGCAGTCCGCCCCTGAAACGCGTAGACCTTTTTGAATAAAAGATTACCTTTATGGTAACATCTCAACACGGAGTCCTTCTTCTGCATCAACGCCGTTTGAAATTTGATCTGATTCTCTCCTCTCAACTAGACCCCCTTAGTAAGCGCATAGTTTTTTTCTGTTCCCCAGTTTTACCGTGCATTTACATCCTTGCGATAAAGATAAAGTTGGACGTTACTTCATTATCAATTCATTGCCGGCCGGGATAAGGTTTAGCTGTCTCTCAAGCTATGTACCTTCACACATAAGGAGGCCATAACAGTAAAACAGCGCTGCTTATGAGTTAGATACAAGAAACTGTGACTCCCTGGCCGCAGAAAAACAACGGCTTCTTACAAGCTAGATACTAGAAACTGTGATTCCTTAAACCCTGCGAGTCAACAACCTCTAACAGGCTTGACGGCATGGTACTGAACCCTGCGAGGTGCAGCATCGTCATCCACGTCATTTGCAAGTGTACAAACCTGTTTGCAGTGTCATTATGTCGTCAAGAGAATCCAAACTGTACGAGACAAGGTCTCACATCTCGGCTAGCTCCAGAAGTTCAAAGAGATCAGTGAGTATCTCCATGGTCGCCATTGCCTGCGCAAAAGATGAAGCCACCAAAAAAGCAAGAAAGACAGTTAAAGGTGGAAAAGACTCGTATGAAAATGGAGAAAGCATGCATGGAAGCAAACATGCAAACAGCCCTAGCTCAACAACTAGCAGCTCTGTAAAAACTAACTGTGGAAAAAGAAAGTTGCAGCTGTTGTAGCAGAGGCAGAGTTTTTAGAAGAAGCAGCAAACTCTGCAAGTGATAGACCTAGCAGCATAGTTGGATCTGAACCTGATCATGATGATAACTTGCAACGCACTTCAGATTAGGTCATGCAGCATGCATGAGTCGGATGACAGCCTAAATTCAAGTTCAAAACCAGCGTCAACCCCTGCTAAACAACCCCCAACGCAACCTGCATTCAGGCCTACAAATTATCGCAGTATAGTCAAATCCTTAAGGAAAGAACAAGTATATGGTGACTACTACAGCAACAATCCACCAAACAAAGATCCAGGTATGTCAGGGTTTCTAAAATTCCTTGCCCGACGTGAGTTAATAACCAAGGGGCTCTCCAAATTTGATAACAGACCTGAAAGCTATAGGTCATGGCGATCATCATTCAGAAATACAATAAGAGACCTAGATCTGCCTGCATGTGAGGAAATTGATCTTCTTGTCAAGTGGCTAGGGAATGAATCGGCAGAGCATGCAAAGCGATTAGAGCCATTAATATTAACTACCCAAGCACTGGGTTAAACATGAAATGGGACAGACTTGAGGATTGTTACGGCTCACCAGAAGTGATAGAGAATGCACTCTTCAAAAGAATTGAGGATTTTCCCAAGATCCAGAAGAAAGGGTTTCAGAAACTGAGAAACTGAGTGACCTGCTGACAGAGCTCCAAGTTACCAAAGCTGAAGGAGATTTACAAGGTCTGGCATTCTTAGATACTGCACATGGTGTAAACCCAATACTACAAAAACTACGTTATAACCTGCAAGAAAAGTGGATTGCTCAAGGTTCCAGGTACAAGCAACAGCACAACATCCCATTTCCTCCATTCTTAAATTTTTTGGACTTCGTGCACCAGCAAGCAAAGACTAGGAATGATCCCAGCTTTGACTTCTCAATGTTTGACACCACTTACCCCAAACCAGGTAGGCCTGTCTTACTCCGTGACATGAAAGGTACACCTGTTGCAGTGCACAAAACCAGTGTGTCTTTCAAAGACCCCTCAGACTGAGAAGATCTCAACAAAAGACCCATGCAGAGAATGTCCTCTACATAAGAAACCGCACTCATTGCTGAAATGCAGAGGATTTAGAGAAAAACTTCTCAGGGATCGCAAAACTTTCCTCAAGGAGAACCACATTTGTTACAGGGGTTGTGCATCAACATCTCAGCTTGCAAAAGACTGTACCGTAAACATCAAGTGCTCTGAATGCAACAGTGAAGAGCACAATACAGCCTTACACGCTGGGCCAGCTCCATGGACTTTCACACCCTCAGAACAGGCAGTAGAGCATGGCGGGGAGGAGAGAGACACAGTACCTCCTGAAGTGACACCCCAATGGACCGAAGTCTGTGGAAAAGGTCTTAGTAACAAATCTTGCTCCAGTAATAGATCTCTTTCTAACTCGACTTTCTTTGATATCTTCAATATTTAAGGACACAACTCTCTATTTTCACTTAAAGGGATTCTGTCACCAGGTTTCACCCCTTTAAGATAAAAATATGCTTATGTTCAGGGTGCCTTCACGATTCCTAATGTGGTCTTATAAATGTAATCTGTAGGCTCATTTTGCTAAAAAAAACGCTATTACTAACCTGTCAATCAAAAAAATAAGGTGCCCAAGGGGATGTAAATGGATCCAAGCTGCCGGCCGCACCCGCCGCCGTTCGTGCCCAGCGCCGCCTCATAATCTTCTGTGACGCCTCCCGCTCTCCCTCCCTCCTCCTCCTGCTGTAATATCGCTGTGACGCCTCCCTCCTCCTCCTGCTGTAACATCGCTGTGACGCCTCCCCCTCCTCCTGCTGTTACATCGCTGTGACGCCTCCCGCTCTCCCTCCCTCCTCCTCCTGCTGTAACATCGCTGTGACACCTCCCCCCTCCTCCTGCTGTAACATCGCTGTGACGCCTCCCGCTCTCCCTCCCTCCTTCTCCTGCTGTAACATCGCTGTGACACCTCCCCCCTCCTCCTGCTGTAACATCACTGTGACGCCTCCCGCTCTCCCTCCCTCCCCCCTCCTCGGGAGGCGTCACAGTGATGTTACAGCAGGAGGAGGGGGGAGGCATCACAGCGATGTTACAGCAGGAGGAGGAGCGAGGGAGAGCGGGAGGCGTCACAGCAATGTTACAGCAGGAGGAGGGGGGGCACCTTATTTTTTTGATTGACAGGTTAGTAATAGCGTTTTTTTTGCAAAATGAGCCTACAGATTACATTTATAAGACCACATTAGGAATCGTGAAGGCATCCTGAACATAAGCATATTTTTATCTTAAAGGGGTGAAACCCGGTGACAGAATCCCTTTAAAATGTGCACAGGTGTAAGTAAAGAAAAAGGCAGAAGAGCTACTGGCTTCCAAATCGAATCCATAAATGGTGAAGCATCCCTACCTTTACCTACCTTGATCGAATGCAATCGGATGCTAAATAATAGAGAAGACATTCCTACACCCGAGGCAGCATTACATCATGGACATCTAAAATCCATAGCACATCTCATACCTTCACTCGACCCAGAGGCCCAAATAATATTTGTGATGGAAGAGATATCATAAGAGTCCACAAGGTGAGAAAACAAATAAACGGTCCTCACGTTTCTCCGTATGCCCAGAAGCTTGACCTGGGGTGGGTCATTATAGGTAATGTCTGTTCAGGAAATGTTCACAAGCCTACCACAGTGAATTCTCTTTACACGAATACCTTGGCAAATGGACGTCCATCCCTCGTTCAGCCTTGTCCTAACAGATTCCTTGTAAGAGAGAAGCCGAAAAGTGTGCTGTATCCTGACTTTTCAGAAATTGAGAACCATCCTTGTGGTGAAGACCAAGACCAATTGGGGTGCAAGGTGTTCCAGAGGACAAAGGAAGACCACAAGATAACTCTATTGAAGATGAGGCCTTCTTAAGCACACTGGAGCAAGGATTCTTCAAGGATAAAACAAACACCTGGGTTGCACCACTACCTTTCAAAACAACAGAGATCGTCTTCCCAACAACAGAGATCAAGCCTTTAAATGCTTCTTTTCACTCCAACACAACTTTTAGAAAAGACCAGCAATGATGGAACGTTTTTTCTTATTCATTAAACAAGATATTGGAGAACAGTCATGCAGAAGTAGCTCCACCTCTAAAAGAATAAGAAGAATGCTGGTACTTACCAATCTTTGCCATTTACCACCCAAAGAAGCCAGGACAAATCAGAGTGGTATTTGACTCTAGTTCACAATATGAGGGAGTCTCTCTCAATGATGTTCTTTTGAGAGGACCAGACCTCAACAACACACTTCTCGGTGTCCTCATCAGATTCCGCAAAGAACCCATTGCTGTAGTTGCAGACATACAACAAATGTTCTATTGTTTCCTAGTTAAAGAAGAGCACAGGAACTTCTTAAGATTCTTTTGGTACAAGAACAACGACCCTACCTGAGACATCATAGAATATTGCATGAAGGTGCATGTTTTCGGCAACAGCCCATCTCCCGCAGTCGCTATTTATGGATTCAGACTTTCTGCCCAAGAAGGTGAAAAAGTCTATGGAGAGAACGTTAAAAAGTTTGTTGAAAGAGACTTCTATGTAGATGATGGTTTAAAGTCGCTTCCCTCACCAGAGGCCACAATCAGTCCACTCAAAAAAACTCAAAGTATGCTTTTCTGTTCAAACCTCAGGCTGCATAAGATAGCTTCAAACAGCCACGTTGTTATGGAGGCCTTTCCTACTCAAGATCATGCCAGTGATTTGAAGGATCTACACTTGGCAACAGACCCATTACCCATGCAGCACAGCCTAGAGCTCAGCACACTAAAAGTCTGACACCTTTACTTTTCAGGTCGACCAAGAACAGAAACCTTCACACGATGTGGAGTCCTGTCCACCATTAACAGTCTATACGATGCACTTGGATTTGCAGCCCCTGTGATCATCAAAGGTAAGACTCTCCTCAGGGAACTAACCACAGATATATGTGATGGGATTCGCCACTTCCCTCAGAGAAAGAGGCACTATGGGTAACATGGAGAGACTCTTTAAAAGCATTATCTAACGTGCATATACATAGGCCATATGCCCACTTCTCTCCTGCTGAGGTTCAGTCCAAGCAGCTGTGCATGTTTTGTGATGCCTCAGTAAAAGCAATCACTGCATTCGTTTATCTTAAAACTATAAACATTAAAGGCCAGGTCCAAATTGGCTTTATAATGGGCAAAGCAAAGCTGGCACCAAGTCCTGAGCTTACCATACCACGAATTAGTGGATGGTTTGTGTGCTGCCACACGGTAGGGTACTTCTTTGGCGCACAAAAAACAACCTCAATTCGGGAACTTTTGGTGTAATAGTTGTTTATTGTGCAATGGACAATGCGTTTCAGAGTTTATAACTCCTTTCTCAAGTCTAAAAAGATACAACGAAAATGCCGAAGCCAAATGTATCCCCTCATAATTAGAGGGGTATGTACGTGCATTATTCAATAAAATATATATATTTAAAATGATAAGAACTGTGGATTACAGAGAAGAGTAAAATGTGAATGCCAGTTTAAACTAAAATAAATCAATCGATTAAAAGGAAAGAGAATCAATAGATGTTTGGTATCACATGTTGCATATTACGCGTATAAGGCCACTCATGGACCCAGTGATGTCTAATAAATTCAGCTCGCATAAAATTTGCATACTCCAGTGTGTCCTAAATAAACGTTATTATATAGGTAGATATATGACCTGAAAGGAAGTCCCAGTGCTGGACCATGATATGTAAAGGAACATCCTGTTGTCCCTAGTATGATGCTTTTCTGGTGGCGTGTATTGTGGTAATATGTAGTGAAGTGTATCATAGGTTATTTCCTGGACCGATCTGTATAATGTGGTGTATAGGTGTGCAGGACAGAGGGAAATGGGAGGTTTACCTTGGGGGCGTCAGCAGCAAGAGTGGCCAGATGGCTGAAGGTAAAAACAAGAGAAGAGGGTACAAGATACATGAAAGTATACAGTTGCAAGAAAAAGTATGTGAACCCTTTAAAATGATATGGATTTCTGCACAAATTGGTCATAAAATGTGATCTGATCTTCATCTAAGTCACAACAATAGACAATCACAGTCTGCTTAAACTAATAACACACAAAGAATTAAATGTTACCATGTTTTTATTGAACACACCATGTAAACAGTCACAGTGTAGGTGGATAAAGTATGTGAACCCTTGGATTTAATAACTGGTTGAAACCTCCTTTGGCAACAATAACTTCAACCAAACGTTTCCTGCAGTTGCAGATCAGACGTGCGCAACGGTCAGGAGCAATTCTTGACCATTCCTCTTTACAGAACTATTTCAGTTCAGCAATATTCTTGGGATGTCTGGTGTGAATCGCTTTCTTAAGGTCATGCCACAGCATCTCAATCGGGTTGAGGTCAGGACTCTGACTGGGTCACTCCAGAAGGCGTATTTTCTTCTGTTTAAGCCATTCTGTTGTTGATTTACTTCTATGCTTTGGGTCGTTGTCCTGTTGCAACATCCATCTTTTGTTGAGCTTCAGCTGGTGGACAAATAGCCTTAAGTTATCCTGAAAAATGTCTTGATAAACTTGGGAATTCATTTTTACTTTGATGACAGCAATCCGTCCAGGCCCTGACGCAGCAAAGCAGCCCCAAACCATGATGCCCCCACCACCATACTTCACAGTTGGGATGAGGTTTTGATGTTGCTGTGCTGTACCTCTTTTTCTCCACACATAGTGTTGTGTGTTTCTTCCAAACAACTCAACTTTGGTTTCATCTGTCCACAGAATATTTTGCCAGTACTGCTGTGGAACATCCAGGTGCTCTTGTGCAAACTGTAAACGTGCAGCAATGTTTTTTTTTGGACAGCAGTGGCTTCCTCTGTGGTATCCTCCCATGAAATCCATTCTTGTTTAGTGTTTTACGTATCATAGATTCGCTAACAGGGATGTTAGCATATGCCAGAGACTTTTGTAAGTCTTTAGCTGACACTCTAGGATTCTTCTTCACCTCATTGAGCAGTCTGCGCTGTGCTCTTGCAGTCATCTTTACAGGATGGCCACTCCTAGGGAGAGTAGAAGCAGTGCTGAACTTTCTCCATTTATAGACAATTTGTCTTACCGTGGACTGATGAACAGCAAGGCTTTCGGAGATACTTTTATAACCCTTTCCAGCTTTATTCAAGTCAACAATTCTTAATCGTAGGTCTTCTGAGAGCTCTTTTGTGCGAAGCATCATTCACATCAGGCAATGCTTCTTGTGAAAAGCCAACCCAGAACTGGTGTGTGCTTTTTATAGGGCAGGGCAGCTGTAACCAACACCTCCAATCTCATCTAATTGTTTGGACTCCAGTTGGCTGACACCTCACTCCAATTAGCTCTTGCAGATGTCATTAGTCTAGGGGTTCACATACTTTTTCCACCTACACTGTGACTGTTTACATGGTGTGTTCAATAATATCATGGTAACATTTAATTGTTTGTGTGTTATTAGTTTAAGCAGACTGTGATTGTCTATTGTTGTGACTTAGATGAAGATCAGATCACATTTTATGACAAATTTGTGCAGAAATCCATATCATTTTAAAGGGTTCACATACTTTTTCTTGCAACTGTATATGTGGTTTTATGGAATAAATTTAAGAAAGAACTAGTGGCTGGCGGCAGGAGAGGATGACATTCTTGTGCTGGGTACAGTATTATATTGCCGCAGGTGTTTGCTGGATGGTGCTGGTGGACAAGCTTACCTGGGAGCCTCCTCTGGTGCGTGTTGCTGTGTAGGTCGCCGATCACCACGTGTGTGAGTGCGCGCTTTTTAAAGATGAGGTGGCAGAGGCGGGGCTAGTGACGTCAGGCGGGAATCCTCTCTCTGCAGCGCCAACCAGCTGGTGTGCTGGAGGCGGGGTTGGTGACGTCAGAGGAGGATCCCCGCTCAGGAAGCGCTGGACAGGAGATGCGCTTGTGTTCTTGAACAGGGATAATGAACCAGCGCAGGGGGGCATAGCGGGCTGGCACTGTGTAATAATGTATGATGTTCGGGCTGGTGTGCTGAAAATGATATAGTGTTGGGGCTGGTGTGTTGAGACAGTGTGGCTTGGCTAGAATATGCAGAGAGGATTTGATGGAATCAGGTGGCAGGGTGGATGACAGACAGGCAGTTAGTGGGGTGATTGGGTGGATGTTGGGTTGGGGAATTGAATGGGGCATGGTGATCTGTGGTATATAAGGTGGCAGAGGGGAGTGGGCGGGATTGCAGAGGGTGAGTGTAGTGGCAAAGCGAGGTGGACGGAATAGGAAGAGAGACAATTGGTACTGGGGGCGGTGGGGAATACGGCGGGATGTGATAGGGGAAATGAGGGGGATGGATGGTGCTGCGGTGGGGGTTTTTGTGGGGTCAAACATGGGATGAAGGCGGAGGTGGGGGGCCAGGGAGATGGGGGTGGGATGGCTGGCGTGTGGGAGTGGGAGGGTGAGCGTGTTGGGGGTAGGGTGTCTTAGTTCAGGTGGGGGGGTGGAGGCCTTGGACTGGATGGGTGTGTGTGCATCTGGAAGAAGAGAATGAGGATAAGGGGTGGAGTATATGGTGGAAATGGTGGATCTAGGGTTTAGAAAGAGTTAGTTTCAAGAGATTCATTTAAACTGTATGGTTCTATAGTTTGAAGTTTGAATATCCAGTACATTTCTTTTCTCCTGAATTTCTGGTAGCGATTTCCATGGGTGACTGGGATTTCTTCAATGGGTAATAGGGAGAGATCCCCTGGATTTTTATTGTGTGCCTGGACAAAATGTCAGGACACCCCATGTTTAAGAAAGCCGTTTGTGATGTTCCAGCGGTGCTTGTTCATCCTCTCTCTCAAAGTAAGGGTGGTCCGACCAATGTATTGCAGTCCGCAGGTGCACTCCAATAGACAAATGACATATGTTGATGAGCAATTTAGGAAGTGTTTTATTTCAAAATTCTCTCCTGTCACTTTACTGGAGAACTTGAGATGAGATTTTTAACCCCTTAGGGACGCATGACGTACCTGTACGGCATGTTTCCCGAGTCCTTAAGGACCCATGACGTACCGATACGTCATCAGTTTAAAATGAGATTGCAGCGCTGCGGGGGTTAATCCGAACAGGATGCCGGCTGAAATCATTCAAAATGTGCGATTCAAAATCGTACAAAAATGTGAATTTCCGCTTTTTGAAGCAGCTCTGACTTTCTGAGCATCTGTCATGTTTACTGAGGTTCTACAATGCCCAGACAGTACAAACACCCCACAAATGACCCCATTTCGGAAAGTAGACACCCTACGGTATTCGCTGATGGGCATAGTGAGCTCATAAAACTTTTTATTTTTTGTCACAAGTTAGCGGAAAATGATGTTTTTTTTATTTATTTTTTATTACATAGTCTCATATTCCACTAACTTGTGACAAAAAATAAAAACTTCCATGAACTCACTATGCCCATCACAAAATACCTTGGGGTGTCTTCTTTCCAAAATGGGGTCACTTGTGGGGTAGTTATACTGCCCTGGCATTTTAGGGGCCCAGATGCATGAGAAGAAGTTTGAAATCAAAATCTGTAAAAAATGACCGGTGAAATCCGAAAGGTGCTCTTTGGAATGTGTGCCCCTTTGCCCACCTAGGCTGCAAAAAAGTGTCACACATCTGGTATTGCCGTACTGGGGAATGTGTTTTGGGGTGTCATTTTACATATACCCATGCTGGGTGAGATAAATATCTTGGCAAAAGACAACATTTCCCATTTTTTTATACAAAGTTGGCATTTGACCAAGATATTTATCTCACCCAGCATGGGTATATGTAAAATGACACCCCAAAACACATTCCCCAACTTCTCCTGAGTACGGCGATACCACATGTGTGACACTTTTTTGCAGCCTAGATGCGCAAAGGTGCCCAAATTCCTTTTAGGAGGGCATTTTTAGACATTTGGATCCCAGACTTCTTCTCACGCTTTAGGGCCCCTAAAAAGCCAGGGTAGTATTAATACCCCACATGTGACCCCATTTTAGAAAGAAGACACCCCAAGGTATTCAATGAGGGGCCTGGCGAGTTCATAGAATTTTTTATATTTTTTTGGCATAAGTTAGCGGAAATTGATTTTTTTTTAGTTTTTTCTCACAAAGTCTCACTTTCCGCTAACTTGGGACAAAAATTTGAATCTTTCATGGACTCAATATGCCCCTCAGCGAATACCTTGGGGTGTCTTCTTTCCAAAATGGGGTCATTTGTGGGGTGTTTGTACTGCCCTGGCATTTGAGGGTCTCCGCAATCATTACATGTATGGCCAGCATTAGGAGTTTCTGCTATTCTCCTTATATTGAGCATACAGGTAATGAGATTTTTTTTCTCCGTTCAGCCTCTGGGCTGAAAGAAAAAAATGAACGGCACAGATTTCTTCATTCGCATCGATCAATGTGGATGAAAAAATCTCTGCCAGAAAAAAAAAAGGGGGGGAAAGGCGTCTGCCAGGACATAGGAGCTCCGCCCAACATCCATACCCACTTAGCTCGTATGCCCTGGCAAACCCGATTTCTCCATTCACATCGATGTGGATGAATAAATCATTGCCGGGATTTATTTATTTTTTTATATACAAAGTGTTTGCCACTTTATGGAAGGTTAAAAAAACAAAAAAAAAACAGGCCGCAACGCAATACATTTTATTAACTTTATAATAACTTTAGAACAGAACATATAAACTTTATTTAACTTTTGAAACTGAACGTTAACTTTTTTGCTTACTGGTGTTTTTTTTGTTTTTTGTTTTTTACCTTTATAGGACAAACCTCCCCTTCCCCATGGGACAATGTGCAAGCGCAAAGTACATTATGCACTTTATCCCAGGTGAAAGGAGAGGTTTGCAGCAGCTGTGTGTGAATGGGCCCTAATAGCCCTGTGTGCCTGTCCTCTGAGATGCAATCCCTATGCTAGGTGTACCTGTGTGTGGTACTTCCGGAAACACATTCCAAAGCATAGGGCAGGGTGGTCAGGGCAGTCAGGACAGAAATAGCGGGTGTCACGCCTTATTCCACTCCTGCTACAGACACTACATCTTTTTCGGGGTGACGGTTGGGTTGAGGTACCAGCAACGACGTGTAGACGGCTAACTACACTGGTGGATGGGGCCACGGAACCTCCTGGGTACAGGAGGTTCTCGATGATCT
Source organism: Bufo gargarizans (assembly GCF_014858855.1). NCBI lineage: Eukaryota > Metazoa > Chordata > Amphibia > Anura > Bufonidae > Bufo > Bufo gargarizans. Next base: position 44,454 of record NW_025334451.1, read on the forward strand.
CTTCCTGAAATTTGAGGAAGGATCCTGTTCTCCCAGCCTTACTGTAGAGAACAAAACTATTATACAGAGCCAATTGAAATAAATATACAGACACCTTCTTTTACCAGCGTCTGGTGCGTCGGGAAACTAAATACGGAGACAACATCTGGTCATTGAAGTCCACCCCTCCCATGTGAAGGTTATAGTCGTGGACTGAGAGGGGCTTTTCAATGACACGGGTTGCTCGCTCAATTTGTTTTGTCGTGTCTGCGTGAATGAAGGAGAGCATGTAAACGTCACGCTTGTCTCTCCATTTCACTGCAAGCAGTTCTTCGTTACACAAGGCAGCCCTCTCCCCCCTTGCAAGACAGGTGGTAACGAGCCGTTGGGGGAAGCCTGCGCGACTAGTTCGCGCGGTGCCACAGCAGCCAATCTGTTCTAGAAACAAATGCCTGAAGAGGGCCACACTTGTGTAGAAATTGTCCACATAAAGATGGTACCCCTTGCCAAATTAGGGTGACACCAAGTCCCAGACTGTCTTCCCACTGCTCCCCAGGTAGTCAGGGCAACCGACCGGCTCCAGGCTCTGATCTTTTCCCTCATAGATCCGAAATTTGTGGGTATAGCCTGTGGCCCTTTCACAGAGCTTATACAATTTGACCCCATACCGGGCGCGCTTGCTTGGGATGTATTGTTTGAAGCCAAGGCGCCCGGTAAAATGTATTAGGGACTCGTCTATGCAGATGTTTTGCTCAGGGGTATACAAATCTGCAAATTTCTGGTTGAAGTGGTCTATGAGAGGCCGAATTTTGTGGAGCCGGTCAAAAGCTGGGTGACCTCTGGGACGGGAGGTGGTGTTGTCGCTAAAGTGCAGGAAACGCAGGATGGCCTCAAATCGTGCCCTGGACATAGCACCAGAGAACATGGGCATGTGATGAATTGGGTTCGTGGACCAATATGACCGCAATTCATGCTTTTTGGTTAGACCCATGTTGAGGAGAAGGCCCAGAAAAATTTTAATTTCGGAAACTTGGACTGGTTTCCACCGAAAAGGCTGGGCATAATAGCTTCCCGGGTTGGCGGATATAAATTGTGTGGCATACCAGTTTGTTTCTGCCACAACTAAGTCCAAGAACTCCGCAGTCAAGAACAGCTCAAAAAATCCCAGGGCCGAACCGATCTGAGCTGTCTCAACCCAAACTCCAGACTGGGCGGTGAAAGGGGGAACTACTGGTGCGGCTGAAGTTGGGGACTGCCAATCAGGATTTGCCAGCACCTCAGGGATTCTAGGGGGTCTACGGGCCCGTCTGTGCGGTGGCTGCGACGGGGTAACTAATGCACAATCCACCATACCAGCTTCAACTGCCCTTCTGGTGCTCGCCACTTCAACTTGTTGTACGGCAGTGCTGGTACTAGGTCCAGGGAGGGCTGCGCTGCTGGTGTATGCCTCACCACGTAATCCGACAGCGCCAGCCCGACTCTGCTGCCCTTGAAGCGGATCCTGCGCAACCTGTGGTCTAGCGACACGGGGCCGGGTACGCCTGGTGGTATCAGGGACCTCAACCTCCTCGTCCGAACTTTGGGTCAGACTGCCACTGCTTTCTACAGGTTCATATTCTGACCCGCTGGATTCATCAGATGAGGGTTCCCATTCCTCATCCGACTGGGTCAGAAGCCTGTAGGCCTCTTCAGAAGAATACCCCCTGTTTGACATTTGGGCAACTAAATTTAGGGGTATTCCCTGAGACTACCCAAGAAAAAAAGAAAGCCTGTCTTACTAATGGGAGGCTAGCGAAGTACCGGAGGCCGCTGCGGTTGATAAAAAATATCAAAACTGTTTTTTTTTATCGCCGCAGCGCGTGTAAAGTGATTGTGCAGTGATCAAAAAATTTATATTTTTTGTCACTGGGGCGGGCGTAGGTGAACGCACGTGTGGGCGACCGGACAAACACTGCGTTTTGGGTGGAGGGCGAGCTAAGGTGACACTAATACTATTATAGATCTGACTGTGATCAGTTTTGATCACTTACAGATACTATAAAAGTACAAAAGCTGAGTAGCGATACGCTAATCAGCGAATAAGTGACTGCGGTGCGGTGGGCAGTCCAGCAAAATCTGGCTTCCAAAAACCATACGCCCTACTGTGTGCCCATACAGCAGTTTACGGCCACATATGGGGTGTTTCTGTAAACAGCAGAGTCAGGGCAATAAAGATACAGTCTTGTTTGGCTGTTAACCCTTGCTTTGTTAGTGGAAAAATGGGTTAAAATGGAAAATTAGGCAAAAAAAATAAATTCTCAAATTTCATCCCCATTTGCCAATAACTCTTGTGCAACACCTAAAGGGTTAACGAAGTTTGTAAAATCAGTTTTGAATACCTTGAGGGGTGTAGTTTATAGAATGGGGTCATTTTTGGGCTGTTTCTATTATGTAAGCCTTGCAAAGTGACTTCAGACCTGTAGTGGTCCCTAAAAATTGGGTTTTTGTAAATTTCAGAAAAATTTCAAGATTTGCTTCTAAACTTCTAAGCCTCGTAAGATCCCCAAAAAATAAAATATCATTCCCAAAATAATTCAAACATGAAGTAGACATATGGGGAATGTAAAGTAATCACAATTTTTGTGGGTATTACTATGTATTACAGAAGTAGAGAAACTGAAACTTTGAAATTTGCACATTTTTCCCAATTTCTGGTAAATTAGGTATTTTTTTATGCAAAAAAAAAAATATTTTGGACTTCATTTTACCAGTGTTATGAAGTACAATAACGACGAAAAAACAATCTCAGAATGGACTGGATAAGTCAAAGTGTTTTAAAGTTATCAGCACTTAAAGTGACACTGGTCAGATTTGCAAAAAATGGCCAAGTCCTTAAGGTGAAATAGGGCTGAGTCCTTAAGGGGTATATTGTTTGTGCTCTTCTAAAGGTTATGTGTGGCTCCGGTTGTATATGTTTTGTTAGGAAAGTATCCGCTTGTAATATCTGTCAGTGTTTCTTGAGTATATCTCTCAGAGTCGTATGGTTGGTGTTGAACGTAGTTATGAAGGACGTCTTGTATTTCTTAGTGGTGTCTAGATCAGTTTGTTTGGTTATTGGTAGTTTAGTTTCTGATGGTAGCTAGTCTTCCTGGGTATATTTCTGTTCCTGCCGTAGTGCTGCCTTGATGACGCCACATGGGTACCCTTTTTTCTGAAACATTTTTACAATTACCTGACTTTGCAGTTGGAAATCCTCATCCTTTGTACAGTTCCGGCGGATCCGCTTAAATTGGCTAAAAAGGATGTTGTTTTTCCACTTTTTGTGGTGCGCGCTCCGGTAGTCCAGATAGCTGTTCCCATTTACCTTTTTTAAAAAGGTCTTATTTTTAATGGTGTTATCCCTAGTGGATAGGACTAGGTCCAGATATTCAATAGAGGTTTCGGAGTAATTAGCTGTGAAGGAGAGGTTGAAGCTGTTGTCGTTTAGATGGGTGGTGAAATTGTTGGCCTCCTCTAGGCTGCCGTCCCAGATCAAAAGCAGGACATCGATGTAACGTTTTTTTTAAAAACTGTTTGTTTTTCCAAGGGTGTTCGTTATAAATGAATTGCTCTTCGAAGATCCCCATGTACAAATTCGCGAAACTGGGCGCGAATCGCGTCCCCATAGCGGTCCCCCTTGTCTGCTTGTAAATTTTGTTCTCGTAGGTAAAGATGTTGTGATTAAGGATGAAATCAATGCCATCCAAGATAATCTGTCCCTGTGAAGCCGGGAGGTTCACATACTGTTGTAAACAATGTCGTATGGCATCTATCCCTGTTTTGTGTGGGATGTTTGAGTATAATGAGGCAACGTCAAATGTGGCCCAAATGTATGATTTTTTCCAATTAACCTCTTTGAGGAGGGTGATTAGAGTGGCGGAGTCCTTGAGGTAGGATGGTAACTGGACAACATATTTCTGTAAAAAAATGTCGATGTAATGTGATAAATTGCATGTTAGTGAGGAGATTCCAGAAATAATGGGTCTCCCTGGAGGGTTATGGATAGATTTGTGTACTGTTGGTAAATAGTAAAACAATGCCAGGTTAGAGTGATCTATGGTGATTAGGGATGAGCGAACTCGAACTGTATAGTTCGGGTTCGTACCGAATTTTGGGGTGTCCATGACACGGACCCGAACCCGGACATTTTCGTAAAAGTCCGGGTTCGGGTTCGGTGTTCGTCGCTTTCTTGGCGCTTTTGTGACGCTTTCTTGGTGCCTTTTTGAAAGGCTGCAAAGCAGCCAATCAACAAGCGTCATACTACTTGCCCCAAGAGGCCGTCACTGCCATGCCTACTATTGGCATGGCTGTGATTGGCCAGAGCACCATGTGACCCAGCCTCTATTTAAGCTGGAGTCACATAGCGCCGCCCGTCACTCTGCTCTGATTAGCGTAGGGAGAGGTTGCGGCTGCGACAGTAGGGCGAGATTAGGCAGATTAAATCCTCCAAAGGACTTGATTAATCGATCGATCTGCAGCTGTGCATCATTGAGCTGCTGAAATTCAATTGCTCACTGTTTTTAGGCTGCCCAGACCGTTTGTCAGTCACTTTTTTCTGGGGTGATCGGCGGCCATTTTGTGTCTTGTGGTGCGCCAGCACAAGCTCCGACCAAGTGCATTTAACCCTCAATGGTGTGGTTGTTTTTTGGCTAAAGCCTACATCAGGGTGAAGCTGTCACACCAAGTGCATTTAACCAGCAATAGTCTGTTTATTTTTTGGCCATATACTACATCAGGGGCAAGCTGCGCCTGTCACCAAGTGCATTTAACCCTCAATGGTGTGGTTGTCTTTTGGCTAAAGCCTACATCAGGGTGAAGCTGTCACACCAAGAGCATTTAACCAGCAATAGTCGGTTTGTTTATTTTTTGGCCATATACTACATCAGGGGCAAGCTGCGCCCGACACCAAGTGCATTTAACCCTCAGTAGTGTGGTTGGTCAAGCTGTCACACCAAGTGCATTTAACCAGCAATAGTCTGTTCATTTTTTGGCCATATACTACATCAGGGGCAAGCTGCGCCTGTCACCAAGTGCATTTAACTCTCAGTAGTGTGGTTGGTCAAGCTGTCACACCAAGTGCATTTAACCAGCAATAGTGTGGTTATTTTTTGGCCATATCCCAGACTAATTCTGTCAGTAAATCCATACCGGTCACCCAGCGCCTAAATACTAGGCCTCAAATTTATATCCCGCTAAATCTGTCGTTACCGCTGTACTGTTCTGGCTGGGCAAGTACTTATTTAGTGTCCGTCAAAGCACATTTTTTGTTCTGGGTTGAAATACAATTCCCAATTTAGCAATTTCATAATTTAGTGGTTTCTGCTGTATCAGAGCTATTTGAAATCTATCCCTAAAAGGGTATATAATATTCAAGGTGCACATAGGGTCATTCAGAATAACTTCACACACGCTCTACTGTGCATTTCCAAGTCTAATTCTGTCAGTAAATCCATACCGGTCACCCAGCGCCTAAATACTAGGCCTCAAATTTATATCCCGCTAAATCTGTCGTTACCGCTGTACTGTTCTGGCTGGGCAAGTACTTATTTAGTGTCCGTCAAAGCACATTTTTTGTTCTGGGTTGAAATACAATTCCCAATTTAGCAATTTCATAATTTAGTGGTTTCTGCTATATCAGAGCTATTTGAAATCTATCCCTAAAAGGGTATATAATATTCAAGGTGTACATAGGGTCATTCAGAATAACTTCACACACACGCTACTGTGCATTTCCAAGTCTAATTCTGTCAGTAAATCTATACCGGTCACCCAGCGCCTAAATACTAGGCCTCAAATTTATATTCAGCTGAATTTGAATACAATACATTGGGCCAAATAATATTTTTGTTGTTGTGGTGAACGATAACAATGAGGAAAACATCTAGTAAGGGACGCGGACGTGGACATGGTCGTGGTGGTGTTAGTGGACCCTCTGGTGCTGGGAGAGGACGTGGCCGTTCTGCCACATCCACACGTCCTAGTGTACCAACTACCTCAGGTCCCAGCAGCCGCCAGAATTTACAGCGATATATGGTGGGGCCCAATGCCGTTCTAAGGATGGTAAGGCCTGAGCAGGTACAGGCATTAGTCAATTGGGTGGCCGACAGTGGATCCAGCACGTTCACATTATCTCCCACCCAGTCTTCTGCAGAAAGCGCACAGATGGCGCCTGAAAACCAACCCCATCAGTCTGTCACATCACCCCCATGCATACCAGGGAAACTGTCTCAGCCTCAAGTTATGCAGCAGTCTCTTATGCTGTTTGAAGACTCCGCTGGCAGGGTTTCCCAAGGGCATCCACCTAGCCCTTCCCCAGTGGTGAAAGACATAGAATGCACTGACGCACAACCACTTATGTTTCCTGATGATGAGGACATGGGAATACCACCTCAGCATGTCTCTGATGATGACGAAACACAGGTGCCAACTGCTGCGTCTTTTTGCAGTGTGCAGACTGAACAGGAGGTCAGGGATCAAGACTGGGTGGAAGACGATGCAGGGGACGATGAGGTCCTAGACCCCACATGGAATGAAGGTCGTGCCACTGACTTTCACAGTTCGGAGGAAGAGGCAGTGGTGAGACCGATCCAACAGCGTAGCAAAAGAGGGAGCAGTGGGCAAAAGCAGAACACCCGCCGCCAAGAGACTCCGCCTGCTACTGACCGCCGCCATCTGGGACCGAGCACCCCAAAGGCAGCTTCAAGGAGTTCCCTGGCATGGCACTTCTTCAAACAATGTGCTGACGACAAGACCCGAGTGGTTTGCACGCTGTGCCATCAGAGCCTGAAGCGAGGCATTAACGTTCTGAACCTGAGCACAACCTGCATGACCAGGCACCTGCATGCAAAGCATGAACTGCAGTGGAGTAAACACCTTAAAAACAAGGAAGTCACTCAGGCTCCCCCTGCTACCTCTTCTGCTGCTGCCGCCTCGGCCTCTTCTGCTGCTGCCGCTTCGGCCTCTTCATCCGCCTCTGGAGGAACGTTGGCACCTGCCGCCCAGCAAACGGGGATGTACCACCAACACCACCACCACCTCCGTCACCAAGCATCTCAACCATGTCACACGGCAGCGTTCAGCTCTCCATCTCACAAACATTTGAGAGAAAGCGTAAATTCCCACCTATCCACCCTCGATCCCTGGCCCTGAATACCAGCATTTCTAAACTACTGGCCTATGAAATGCTGTCATTTAGGCTGGTGGACACAGACAGCTTCAAACAGCTCATGTCGCTTGCTGTCCCACAGTATGTTGTTCCCAGCCGGCACTACTTCTCCAAGAGAGCCGTGCCTTCCCTGCACAACCAAGTATCCGATAAAATCAAGTGTGCACTGCGCAACGCCATCTGTGGCAAGGTCCACCTAACCACAGATACGTGGACCAGTAAGCACAGGCTAGGGACGCTATATCTCCCTAACTGCACACTGGGTAAATGTAGTGGCAGCTGGGCCCCAGGCGGAGAGCTGTTTGACGCACGTCCTTCCGCCGCCAAGGATCACAGGGCAACATTCTTTGCCTCCTGTTGCCACCTCCTCCTACTCGACTTCCTCCTCTTCTTCTTCCACCTGCTCATCTAGTCAGCCACACACCTTCACCACCAACTTCAGCACAGCCCGGGGTAAACGTCCGCAGGCCATTCTGAAACTCATATGTTTGGGGGACAGGCCCCACACCGCACAGGAGTTGTGGCAGGGTATAGAACAACAGACCGACGAGTGGTTGCTGCCGGTGAGCCTCAAGCCCGGCCTGGTGGTGTGTGATAATGGGCGAAATCTCGTTGCAGCTCTGGGACTAGCCAGTTTGACGCACATCCCTTGCTTGGCGCATGTGCTGAATTTGGTGGTGCAGAAGTTCATTCACAACTACCCCGACATGTCCGAGCTGCTGCATAAAGTGCGGGCCGTCTGTTCGCGCTTCCGGCGTTCACATCCTGCTGCTGCTCGCCTGTCTGCGCTACAGCGTAACTTCGGCCTTCCCGCTCACCGCCTCATATGCGACCGTGCCCACCAGGTGGAACTCCACCTTGCACATGCTGGACAGACTGTGCGAGCAGAAGCAGGCCATAGTGGAGTTTCAGCTGCAGCACGCACGGGTCAGTCGCACTACGGAACAGCACCACTTCACCACCAATGACTGGGCCTCCATGCGAGACTTGTGTGCCCTGTTGCGCTGTTTCGAGTACTCCACCAACATGGCCAGTGGCGATGACGCCGTTATCAGCGTTACAATACCACTTCTATGTCTCCTTGAGAAAACACTTAGGGCGATGATGGAAGAGGAAGGTGGCCCAGGAGGAGGAGGAGGAGGAAAGAGGGGTCATTTTTAGCACTCTCAGGCCAGTCTCTTCGAAGTGACTCAGAGGGAGGTTTTTGGCAACAGCAGAGGCCAGGTACAAATGTGGCCAGCCAGGGCCCACTACTGGAGGACGAGGAGGACGAGGATGAGGAGGAGGTGGAGGAGGATGAGGATGAAGCATGGTCACAGCGGGGTGGCACCCAACGCAGCTCGGGTCCATCACTGGTGCGTGGCTGGGGGGAAAGGCAGGACTGATGACGATACGCCTCCCACAGAGGACAGCTTGTCCTTACCCCTGGGCAGCCTGGCACACATGAGCGACTACATGCTGCAGTGCCTGCGCAACGACAGCAGAGTTGCCCACATTTTAACGTGTGCGGACTACTGGGTTGCCACCCTGCTGGATCCACGCTACAAAGACAATGTGCCCACCTTACTTCCTGCACTGGAGCGTGATAGGAAGATGCGCGAGTACAAGCTGCACAGTTGGTAGACGCGCTACTGAGAGAATTCCCAAATGTCACAGGGGAACAAGTGGAAGCCCAAGGCCAAGGCAGAGGAGGAGCAAGAGGTCGCCAAGGCAGCTGTGTCACGGCCAGCTCCTCTGAGGGCAGGGTTAGCATGGCAGAGATGTGGAAAAGTTTTGTCAACACGCCACAGCTAACTGCACCACCACCTGATACGCAACGTGTTCGCAGGAGGCAACATTTCACTAACATGGTGGAACAGTATGTGTGCACACCCCTCCACGTACTGACTGATGGTTCGGCCCCATTCAACTACTGGGTCTCTAAATTGTCCACGTGGCCAGAGCTAGCCTTTTATGCCTTGGAGGTGCTGGCCTGCCCGGCGGCCAGCGTTTTGTCTGAACGTGTATTCAGCACTGGCAAGGGGGTGTCATTACAGACAAACGCAGCCGCCTGTCTACAGCCAATGTGGACAAGCTGACGTTCATAAAAATGAACCAGGCATGGATCCCACAGGACCTGTCCGTCCCTTGTCCAGATTAGACATTAACTACCTCCCCTTAACCATATATTATTGTACTCCAGGGCACTTCCTCATTCAATCGTATTTTTATTTTCATTTTACCATTATATTGCGAGGCTACCCGTATTTTGAATGAACCTCTCCTCTGTCTGGGTGCCGGGGCCTAAATATATGCCAATGGACTGTTCCAATGTTGGGTGACGTGAAGCCTGATTCTCTGCTATGACATGCAGACTGATTCTCTGCTGACATGAAGCCAGATTCTCTGTTACGGGACCTCTCTCCTCTGCCTGGGTGCTGGGCCTAAATATATGCCAATGGACTGTTGCACTGGTGTCTGACGTGAAGCCTGATTGTCTGTTACGGGACCTCTCTCCTCTGCCTGGGTGCTGGGCCTAAATATCTGACAATGGACTGTTGCATTGGTGGCTGTCGTGAAGCCTGATTCTCTGCTATGATATGAAGACTGATTCTCTGCTGACATGAAGCCAGATTGTCTGTTACGGGACCTCTCTCCTCTGCCTGGGTGCCTGGGCCTAAATATCTGACAATGGACTGTTGCATTGGTGGCTGACTTGAAGCCTGATTCTCTGCAATGACATGCAGACTGATTCTCTGCTGACATGAAGACAGATTCTCTGTTACGGGACCTCTCTCCTCTGCCTGGGTGCCGGGGCCTAAATATCTGAGAATGGACTGTTCCAGTGGTGGGTGACGTGAAGCCAGATTCTCTGCTATGGGACCTCTCTCCAATTGATTTTGGTAAATCTATATTTATAACATTTTTATTTTTATTCATTTCCCTATCCACATTTGTTTGCAGGGGATTTACCTACATGTTGCTGCCTTTTGCAGCCCTCTAGCCCTTTCCTGGGCTGTTTTACAGCCTTTTTAGTACCGAAAAGTTCGGGTCCCCATTGACTTCCGTCGTTACCAGAGTGAAGAAGGTTTGCCAGGAGTTAGACATCAGCAGATGTGACCTGGTAGGTTAACAAAATTATAGAGTCCAAAATTATTTGATAGTTTACTTTTGGTTTTATATAGGTTTTTGTAATCATATTAAAAGTTTAGAAGAGCTGCCAAAAAACCTTACGAGAAATGTTGGAATAATGCATTCTCTCGGTAGAAGAGTGATACTCTATGGATCTTTTAACACCCAGCATGCAAAAGATTGATCTGTTATGTTGCTGAATGAATGTGCATACCTTTTAGTACAAATGTTTGTCCGCTACACAGGTTGGGTGCCAAAAGATCCATATCAGGGTCAATGATTTGTCACAAGAGAACTACAGATTATTTGAAAACATTAATGACAAATCAAAAGTTTTGTCAAATGCAATAACATTAACATGATAGGGTATTTAACTTCAATGTGAGTCAGTATTTGGATTGTAGAAATTAAAGGCAGATGGTACTTAATATGCAAGTAAATTTCCATATATCAGTTTCTGTAAAAATGTTTCTCTTAAAAAGTAACATTTTTGTATTTTAGAACTCAATAACATATGATGAAGATGGTTGCTGTAGAACATGTCAACCTCGGCAAGATAATGGTATTATAAAGCTTTTTTTGGACATTCATATAAACATGAAGCAATAACTATAGAAATGCGTCTATAACACTATTTATGAGGAACATAACCAAGAATAATACAGGTGGGGGTCCATCTAACAGAGTACATCGCATAGAGGCAGACTGCGTTATGTGGCTGCCAAGGGGCATTTGGAAGGGTTGATGTAATCACCATGCCTATTAGGTGCAGGGTATCCTCAATGTTAGCAAATTAAGCTGTTTCATGGTTTATGGGAAAGGTGTGCGGGGGGGGGGGGGGGGATAATCACTAGTAAGCCACTAAATCCATCAGTGTAAAATGTAAAAATCAACATGATTGACAGGTATGGTTTTACCAATGTATACTTTTTTTTAACAGTCTTAACTACAGCTATTCCAGGATCAGACTTAAGCACTCTTCCTCCAGGATCAGACTTAAGCACAGTTCCTCCAGAATCAGGTTCAAGCACAGTTCCTCCAGGATCAGGTTCAAGCACAGTTCCTCCAGGATCAGACTTAAGCACTCTTCCTCCAGGATCAGACTTAAGCACTCTTCCTCCAGGATCAGACTTAAGCACTCTTCCTCCAGGATCAGACTTAAGCACTCTTCCTCCAGGATCAGACTTAAGCACTCTTCCTCCAGGATCAGGTTTGAGCACTCTTCCTCCAGGATCAGGTTCAAGCACAGTTCCTCCAGGATCAGGTTCAAGCACAGTTCCTCCAGGATCAGACTTAAGCACTCTTTCTCCAGGATCAGACTTAAGCACTCTTCCTCCAGGATCAGACTTAAGCACTCTTCCTCCAGGATCAGGTTTGAGCACTCTTCCTCCAGGATCAGGTTCAAGCACAGTTCCTCCAGAATCAGGTTCAAGCACAGTTCCTCCAGGATCAAATGTTACTAGCACTACTCAAGGAGCATCAGTCACCAAATCATCAAGGGTTCCAGAAGACTGTGGTGTTCGTACAAATATTACTGTCCTGCAAGAAGATGACTGTGTGGCAACAGTAGAGCTCACATTCTGTGGAGGCCCCTGCATGGGAACTTCTGTGTAAGTATTTACCTATCAGCAAATTTCTTTAACCCCTTAATGCTATATGATTTATCTGTATGTTATAAGCGATAAGGGGAAGTATGGATCGGGCTCACGACTCCATATACAGCGAGGGTTGGTTTTGTAAGACAACTGACTTTTGCTGGCAGATAACTCAGATCCGGGTCACTTAACCCGTCAAATGACACTATCAATAGTGACCCTGGCATCTGTGAATTTAGGCAGAGGGAGGGTACCCAGCACAGAATAATCGCAGGGCTCAATCGGTTGCTTTGACAGCCTGGGTCTTTGTGAAGGCTTCCAGGCCTGTCATAGCAATTTGCCTGCAAAGCAGAGTCTGAGGCATAGCCTGACGGGCAGCCTATGAAAATCCCATAGACAGCAATAGTATTCTATTGCAGTCTATGGTGCAATCAATCAGAAGATGTAAATGCAGCTCTCACCTCCTCTCACAAGCAGGCAATAATTGGGAAGGAACAGTACCTTCCCAATCATTGCCTTTTCATTGCTATTTCTTTTAAATGATTTTTATTGAGGTTTTTCAGGATATTTTACAAATATAGACATTAGTATGTTTTTATTTATTAAACAGTAATAATTGATTACAAATTTATTTTATATGCATGAATAAATGCAAATAACATTTAAAACAAAACAAACAGTCACTAGTAGAGTCATTATTCCAAGGCGAACTTAACATTTTTAAAATATAGGGAAATAACTTACTTTATAGGCTGCTACTGCACTACAAGAGATTCTTGCTTACAAATTACTTATCTCTATTGGTATGGATTTTTGAAAAGTCATTTTTTGTTTTGTTCATTCCATAGGTTCTCTATGGCTACCAAGAGCATGATGCACACATGTTCATGCTGCTCAGAACTTGAAGTAGGCAAGAAGAGTGTCCAGCTTCTTTGCGCTAATGGAACACGCAGAGTCTACACTTACACAGATGTTCTCCGATGCGGTTGTGTTAGTGCCTTCTGTACACCTGACAACAAATTTAATGTACTAAATAAATACTCTAACAGAAGCCAGGCTATCCCAGGCAGCAACAGTAATGAATCTTAGACGTGACCTACTGACATCAGAATTAGCACTGTTCATAATCTGAGCCTTTATTGTTTTGTAGAAAAAATTTAGCTGTAGAAAATACATGTGAAATGACTGATATATTCTTATTACTGTTTGTATCACTAAACAAAAAGGCTAGATTCTTTTTGTGCTATTCTTTATGTAAATTGTAACTTTTCAGTGCAAAAATAATTTTAAAAAAAGCATACAAATAAATATGTTTGTTCTTTAGTTATTAAGCTTAGTTACCAAGATTGCAGGATACAAGTGAAAAAAAATAAAAGGAGAAAATTGAGTGTACATTGCTGGGTCAGGTACTGTAATGAAGGAGCTGTTCCGCTCCTAACCATTGGATATGCCATCACTATTTGATTTTGGGGGTTCTGACTGCTGGGACCCTGACGATCAGCAAAATAAAGAAACCAAAGCTTTCCTGTGGGTGCCATGTATCCGTCATCATTTGCTCAGGCTTTACAAACAGTAGGTAGCACATAAATACAGTATATTAGTCCTGCAGATAGGGACTGACTGGACCATAAATCTCTATGATGCAGTTAGCTCGGGTTAGGGGAGCCGTGGCCAGTTCAAGAGATGCAGCCAACACATGGTCCTTATTTCCCGGGCTGATCACAGTAGTGTGAATCAGCCCTAAGGTGGATGTAACATAGGGAGGACAGGGACTAGGTGGTGCTACAATAATTTTAAATATTGTAAAAGGGTACTTTTACATTAGCGGCAGGGGACTGCATGCAGTATTTATAGTCCAGCTGCCTCTCGCCGCGCACTGCCGCGCCACCGCCGGGACTATAGACAATGGGGACGGCGCGGCAGTCTGGGGGCACACGTGAAGTACCGGCAGGACGGATCCGACAGGCTGTTCATCTGCCGAAACAGCCTGCCGGAGTCCCCTGCCGCTAGTGTGAAACTAGCCAAAGAAAGGTCTTTTTTAATATAAATACCAATCATATTTAGAAATAGCTCTTTATAAAAACAAACAAACAAAAAAATAATGCCAGTGATGCCAACACAGAGAGGCTGGGATCGCCACATAAGCGCAGGCAGATAAGTATATGGCATGATCTTTCATGATGGCTGACCGCAGGCTGCTCTCTGTTGAAAATGTAATTGGCCACTCTGTAAAATTTTGGAAGACGGTCGTCCTTTGGTGCAAAGAACACCGGTGTGAATGGATTGTACATCCGGATGTAGGGGACGGAAGTGCCCCTAAACAAGTTTTATCCTGCAATTTTAATACATTCTACAATAAAGAATAATTGTTGCTTTACAATGCATTTGCACCGGTGTTCTTTGCGCCAAAGTCAGGACGACAGTTTTCTATTACAATTCCTTGAGGGACTGGGCTTCTCTTCACCAATTTATATCAAACCCCCAAGGTGAGCCTCTATTTTACAGGGAGTGCAGAATTATTAGGCAAGTTGTATTTTTGAGGATTCATTTTATTATTGAACAACAACCATGTCGTCAATGAACCCAAAAAACTCATTATCAATATCAAAGCTAAATATTTTTGGAAGTAGTTTTTAGTTTGTTTTTAGTTTTAGCTATTTTAGGGGGATATCTGTGTGTGCAGGTGCATAATTATTAGGCAACTTAACAAAAAACAAATATATACCCATTTCAATTATTTATTTTTACCAGTGAAACCAATATAACATCTCAACATTCACAAATATACATTTCTGACATTCAAAAACAAAACAAAAACAAATCAGTGACCAATATAGCCACCTTTCTTTGCAAGGACACTCAAAAGCCTGCCATCCATGGATTCTGTCAGTGTTTTGATCTGTTCACCATCAACATTGCGTGCAGCAGCAACCACAGCCTCCCAAACACTGTTCAGAGAGGTGTACTGTTTTCCCTCCTTGTAAATCTCACATTTGATGATGGACCACAGGTTCTCAATGGGGTTCAGATCAGGTGAACAAGGAGGCCATGTCATTAGATTTTCTTCTTTTATACCCTTTCTTGCCAGCCACGCTATAGAGTACTTGGACGCGTGTGATGGAGCATTGTCCTGCATGAAAATCATGTTTTTCTTGAAGGATGCAGACTTCTTCCTGTACCACTGCTTGAAGAAGGTGTCTTCCAGAAACTGGCAGTAGGACTGGGAGTTGAGCTTGACTCCATCCTCAACCCGAAAAGGCCCCACAAGCTCATCTTTGATGATACCAGCCCAAACCAGTACTCCACCTCCACCTTGCTGGCGTCTGAGTCGGACTGGAGCTCTCTGCCCTTTACGAATCCAGCCACGGGCCCATCCATCTGGCCCATCAAGACTCACTCTCATTTCATCAGTCATAAAACCTTAGAAAAATCAGTCTTGAGATATTTCTTGGCCCAGTCTTGACGTTTCAGCTTGTGTGTCTTGTTCAGTGGTGGTCGTCTTTCAGCCTTTCTTACCTTGGCCATGTCTCTGAGTATTGCACACCTTGTGCTTTTGGGCACTCCAGTGATGGCCAAACTGGTGGCAAGTGGCATCTTGGCAGCTGCACGCTTGACTTTTCTCAGTTCATGGGCAGTTATTTTGCGCCTTGGTTTTTCCACACGCTTCTTACGACCCTGTTGACTATTTTGAATGAAACGCTTGATTGTTCGATGATCACGCTTCAGAAGCTTTGCAATTTTAAGAGTGCTGCATCCCTCTGCAAGATATCTCACTATTTTTGACTTTTCTGAGCCTGTCAAGTCCTTCTTTTGACCCATTTTGCCAAAGGAAAGGAAGTTGCCTAATAATTATGCACACCTGATATAGGGTATTGATGTCATTAGACCACACCCCTTCTCATTACAGAGATGCACATCACCTAATATGCTTAATTGGTAGTAGGCTTTCGAGCCTATACAGCTTGGAGTAAGACAACATGCATAAAGAGGATGATGTGGTCAAAATACTCATTTGCCTAATAATTCTGCACTCCCTGTATACTAAGTTACCTATAGTATTATCTAGGACATACTAACCTATTGTGCACTTCTTTTTGTGTTCGAAACCGCTTGGACACGCCTACATTTATTCGTACTTATCCAAAACTGCATGTTTGTGGTATGATTGGCTGAATTCAGATGATCATATGCCAATTTGTTCAAGGACCAGGATGTCCAGTTTTTTAAAAATGGACTCGCTGGTCATGTTGTTGTTGGAATCGTTCATACAAACTATTCTGTCCTCCTTATGTGTGAAGGTACATAGCTTGACAGACAGCTAAACCTTATCCCGGCAATGAATTGACAATGGAGTAACGTCCAACTTTATCTTTATTGCAAGGATGTAGATGCGCAGTAAAAATGGGGAACAGAAAAAACAGTGCACTTATTAATGGGGTCTGACATATAGTAATGCATATAATACACTTCTGTACGTAGCAATGCACATACAAACACAGATGCATATCTAAACCAGGGTATGTTTCCTATCTGTATAACAAGCATGGTCCCTAGCTGCTAACTGTAAGCAGAGGAAAAGGATATGCAAATAAATATAAAAACAGGCTGTAATGTGGCTATGTGACATACCAACGATGCTACCGTGAGCTTAGATGTAGAGGATGACTCAAGAGACATCCAAGCCATGTGCTATCCTCAGGCAGTGATGACGGTGAATGAAGAAAATGGCTGCTATGTGCAGGGATGATGATGTCACTAAGATATCGAAGCTGAAGTCGACCAAACATTTAATGTGAATATCTGAAATTGTATGTAAAATGGCCACTAGATGGAACTGTTGCACAATCAACAGAGAATGATATAGAAAACGTATTGACTATGTATGAAAACTATGCATAAATTAACAATAAACTTGCTGAAGGCATGAAACTCCCCGCCTGGTCTCTATAGGATACCACATTAAGTCACTTCTGGAGAGAGCAACAAAATCAGTTCAGTAACGGGTCTGAGGACGAGTTTAGGCTCATGTTGCCTGCAGACTTTAACTTCCACCTTTCTGACATTCCCATCTTCACTTGAGAACACCTTGGTTATCAGTCCCAAAGGCCAGTCATTTCTTTTCGACTGAAGGTCTTTGACAAGGACAACATTTCCAACCTTCATGTTGGGTTTGCTGGTTTGCGATTTATTCCGGACATGTAGTGTGGAGAGGTATTGTTTCGTCCATTTATTCCAGAAGGCATCTGCTAGGGTTTGCACTTGTCTTTACTTACATTTGTACAAGTCTTTAGTACCAAACTTACCAAGAGGAGCTGATGTTGTACTGACCTTTTGGGTGAGAAGAGTGGAAGGGGTGAGCAAGAAAGGATCCTCTGGGTTGTTGGATATTGAGGTCAAAGGTCTGGCGTTTATGATCGCCACTACTTCGGCCATGAAAGTTGAGAGGGTCTCATGAGTGAGCTTTGAAGTTCCCAGCTGTAGAAAGACAGAATCAAGGATCCAGCGGACTAAGCCAATCATACGCTCCCAAGAGCCTCCCATGTGATAAGAGTGTGGGGGATTGAATGACCATTTGCAGTCTTGGTTAGCAAGATATCTCTCTACATAATCACAGTCAATGTTTGAGGGGATATACAGTTCTTTGCAGGCTCCAACGAATTTGGTACCCCTATCAGAGCGGATAAGTTTAACTGGGCCTCTAATGGAAATGAAACGTCTGAGAGCATTTATTAATTTGGATTTATCCAAAGACTCGATAACTTCTATATGCACAGCCCTGATACTCATGCACATAAATATGACAACCCAGCGTTTACTGTTTGCATGGCCTCCTCTAGTGTGTCGTGTGGTGACAGACCAGGAACCAAATATATTTCAAAATGACCCACTGACCCAGGAGGTCAAAATAATGGTTCAATAGTCAAGGACTATGAATTCCTGCTTCTGGTCTTTTATTTAAAACATAACTTTTATTTCTTATTTTCAAAAACCAAGACAAAAACCACAGATGAGAATATTTAAAAATACATATGGAGGGGTACTTAATAGGGGTGCAGGTGTGTGACGTACTGTCACTTGATACAGGGAAATGTGGAGGATATTATTGTCATATCCACCTAGAGGTGGTGTGTAGTAGTCTTATGTGATTATTGATTTTTATTATCTGCAATGTCAACTGGCACCTGACTTCCTATAGACTGAACTACACACTAATAGCAGATCGACCGTGAGGGGGTACTTCTCGCTACTTGAGATTGTTGTCCTGCCTAGGATTGTGTTATCTCCCCGGTCGATTACTGCTAAATCCTCTGACTAAATATCTGTGCTGCCCCTATCATATGAGCTTGTGCGCACATCGTCTGCAGATCGCTGTGCTAATGCTCAATTTTTAGCCCTACCATAATCTTTAAAATTGATTAAGACGCAGCTCCGCCGACATGTGGGGAAATGGAGCCACAGCCAAGCCGAGTGTTTACTATGGGAAGTCCTATACACCCATGAGGCAGGTCTTTACAATCCCTAACCTATGAGTGTTCCCATCTCGCGTTGGCAATCATCTTTTAGGGCCAATCATATCTATGTCTTAAAACGTGATGTCAGTATTCTAAACCAATCCGAAGACTGGTTATGCGCATGCATTAGAGACTTCGAAAATTTCAAGTTCCGACTTGTTAGATGCGCATGCACTGAAACTTAGAAGTTCGAGTTCCGACTATTATGCACATGCGCTAAAACTTAAAGGTTCAAACCCTCAGCTCCCATGGTCTATACGCATGCGTCAGGAACTTGGAATAATTCCAAGTTCCAATGTATCAAGGGCGCATGCGTTACAACTTAGGGGAATCAAGATCTTCACTTGTTCCTATGCGCACGCGCAATAACTTAGTCCACTTTACAGCTTGCAAAGATTTAAAGTGCATGCGCTGAGACTTAGGCCTCTTTCACACTTGCATTGTCCGGATCCGGCGCGTACTCCACTTGCCGGAATTACACGCCGGATCCGGAAAAACGCAAGTCTACTGAAAGCATTTGAAGACGGATCCGTCTTCAAAATGCTTTCAGTGTTACTATGGCACCCAGGACGCTATTAAAGTCCTGGTTGCCATAGTAGGAGCGGGGAGCGCAGGAGCCGTATACTTACAGTCCGCGCGGCTCCCGGGGCGCTCCAGAGTGAAGTCAGAGCGCCCCATGCGCATGGATGACGTGCCATGCGATCACGTCATCCGTGTGCGTGCGGCGCCCTGACGTCACTCTGGAGCGCCCTGGGAGCCGCACGGACGCTAAGTATGCTGCTCGCCGCTACACTTTACCATGGCTGCCAGGACTTTAGCGTCCCGGCAGCCATGGTAACCATTCAGAAAAAGCTAAACGTCGGATCCGGCAATGCGCCGAAACGACGTTTAGCTTAAGTCCGGATCAATGCCTTTCAATGGGCATTAATTCCGGATCCGGCCTTGCAGCAAGTCTTCAGGATTTTTGTCCGGAGCAAAAAGCGCAGCATGCTGCAGTATTTTCTCCGGCCATAAAATGTTCCGTTCCGAAACTGAAGACATCCTGATGCATCCTGAACGGATTTCACTCCATTCAGAATGCATTAGGATAAAACTGATCAGGATTCTTCCGGCATAGAGCCCCGACGACGGAACTCTATGCCGGAAGAAAAGAACGCAAGTGTGAAAGAGCCCTTAGAGGTTCCACTCATCCTCTCTACATAGTCAATACATCTATGTTGGGGACTTAGAATTAATCCCCATTTGAGATGCTAGGAACCCATGCGCTGGGACTCAGAATACTTGTATGCAAAGAATCCATCTAAAAAGGTAAGGTTTTACCCAGCGCATGCACCAAAACATAGGGAGTTTTAACATATATAAATAATACTATGCAGATGTGTAGAGTTATAATCTTTACGTGTGTATTAGAACTTTCTCCAGATGTTTTAAATATACACATCGTATTGCATAAGTGTATAAACCTATAAATCTCAACGCATGTGTTGGAACTTTCTTCAAATTTCTCTATTATCATCGTCATAAGTTGTATACTACACTCATCATTAGTGATGAGCGGGAGGTGCCATATTCGATTTTGCGATATTTCGCGAATATTCGATTGAATATTCGTGTTATATTCGTCGAAGTCGAATATTCGTAATTATTCCAATTATCGCGAATAATATGCGATTTAATTAATCGCGTATTGCGATTTATTTTTATTTTTTTCTTAGGCAACGTTCCTATGACTAATTGACTATGGCTAGGCTATATGTGTATTTTACGAATATTCTTAATATTGCTCTAACTTCGTCTTTTAGAATATTCGTTATATTGCTCTAACTTTGTCTTTTAGAATATTCGTTATATTGCTCTAACTTCGTCTTTTAGAATATTACGAATATTCTAAAAGACGAAGTTAGAGCATTAAAAATATACGTCAAAAGTTGAAATCGCAATTCGATTATTATAACCTAAATGAATCGAATTGCGATTTCAACTTATACAGTCTACCATGTTTGGTTTGTTATCGCGATAATACGTCATTTAAATAATCGTATTTGTGCGTACGTACGTGCGTGCGTGCCTGTCTTTGTCTTTGGATCGCAAGGGGAGTGGAGAGAGACAGAGATAAGTTTATTCGAAAATGGCAAAGAGCAATTTCAATCAAGAAGAGCTGGAAGCTTTGATCACTGTAAGTAACTCTACCGAAAAAAGTATGTCACAGTTAAAGGGGCGGCCACAGTTCTAGTCACTGTTAAAGGGGCGGTCACTATTCAAGTCACTCTTAAAGGGGCGGCCACAGTTCTAGTCACTTTTAAAGGGGCGATCACTATTCAAATCACTCTTAAATTGGCGGCCACAGTTCTAGTCACTTTTAAAGAAGCGGTCACTATTCAAGTCACACTTTAAGGGGCGGCCACAGTTCTAGTCACTGTTAAAGGGGCGGTCACTATTCAAGTCACTCCTAAATGGGCGGCCACAGTTCTAGTCACTGTTAAAGGGGGCGGTCACTATTCAAGTCACTCTTAAAGGGACGTCCACAGTTCTAGTCTCTTTTAAAGGGGCGGACACAGTTCTAGTCACTGTTAACCACTTCAACCCCGCTAGCTGAAACCCCCTTCATGACCAGGCCACTTTTTACACTTCTGCACTACACTACTTTCACCGTTTATCGCTCGGTCATGCAACTTACCACCCAAATGAATTTTACCTCCTTTTCTTCTCACTAATAGAGCTTTCATTTGGTGGTATTTTATTGCTGCTGACATTTTTACTTTTTTTGTTATTAATCAAAATGTAACGATTTTTTTGCAAAAAATGACATTTTTCACTTTCAGCTGTAAAATTTTGCAAAAAAAACAACATCCATATATAAATTTTTCGCTAAATTTATTGTTCTACATGTCTTTGATAAAAAAAAATTGTTTGGGCAAAAAAAATTGGTTTGGGTAAAAGTTATAGCGTTTACAAACTATGGTACAAAAATGTGAATTTCCGCTTTTTGAAGCAGCTCTGACTTTCTGAGCACCTGTCATGATTCCTGAGGTTCTACAATGCCCAGACAGTAGAAAAACCCCACAAATGACCCCATTTCGGAAAGTAGACACCCTAAGGTATTCGCTGATGGGCATAGTGAGTTCATAGAACTTTTTTTTTTTGTCACAAGTTAGCGGAAAATGATGATTTTTATTTTAATATTTTTTTTCTTACAAAGTCTCATATTGCACTAACTTGCGACAAAAAAAGAAATTGTAGGAACTCGCCATGCCCCTCACGGAATACCTTGGGGTGTCTTCTTTCCAAAATGGGGTCACTTGTGGGGTAGTTATACTGCCCTGGCAATTTAGGGGCCCAAATGTGTGAGAAGTACTTTGCAATCAAAATCTGTAAAAAATGGCCTGCGAAATCCGAAAGGTGCACTTTGGAATATTTGCCCCTTTGCCCACCTTGGCTGCAAAAAAGTGTCACACATCTGGTATCGCCGTACTCAGGAGAAGTTGGGGAATGTGTTTTGGTGTGTCATTTTACATATACCCATGCTGGGTGAGATAAATATATTGGTCAAATGCCAACTTTGTATAAAAAAATGGGAAAAGTTATCTTTTGCCAAGATATTTCTCTCACCCAGCATGGGTATATGTAAAATGAAACCCCAAAACACATTCCCCTACTTCTCCTGAGTACGGCGATACCAGATGTGTGACACTTTTTTGCAGCCTAGGTGGGCAAAGGGGCACACATTCCAAAGAGCACCTTTCCGATTTCACCGGTCATTTTTTACAGATTTTTTATTTATTTTTTTATATATTTTATTAGTTTATAATACAAAAATTCATATCCATATTACAATTATAATATTATAAAATCCTACAGTCCGTGAAATTTGTAATTTGCAACATGATTAAGAACAATTTCATACAAGTATCCATGCTTATGGAGACATCAAGAATACAAATGGAGATCTCCCTTGCTGGGGGAAATGCGGGATACGTCCGTCATCCACAGCCTAATACGGCAAAACAAACACACAAAACATCCCACTTGACATGTTGTTGTCTATACAGGGGGAAAAAAAAAAAAAGGTAAGGGGCCCGCAGCCCGGGCGGCCCCCGGGGAGCGAGCATGTGCCCCGCGCTCTCTCCCCCGATCATGGGCAAGAAATTGACAGGATTGACAGCCATATCACCATTCATCCGATACTCACATTAACCGTACGTAGCGGGCCTACTGCAATCTTTGATCGCAAGCATTTCATGAAACAAGTTTGGGGGTCCAGCAGTCTTCTTTCGCAATGGAAAAGAAAACTCTTACATATTTTGCTGCCTCATCCCCATATAGTTAGTTTAGGAGTTTAATGCCCGCCTTAACCGTACCACACATATATCCACCTTAGTGTCTCACATATAAAGGGACTCAACTTGAGTATCACTCGGTGATCACCGGCAGTTAGGGAAGATGTAAACATGAGCACTACCTAAAACCGGCTCTGTCCCGCTGAGAAAACACCTCTTGGTGCCCATACAACGTGTGTCATATCCCTGCCTGAAGTCGAGCCGCATGTCTGACAGAGAGAGCCGCGTCCCAGGGCACACCCAGTCACCGGGCTGCCCAATATCCCGGGCTCCGGGTCCCCACCCATAACCGGCACGGTAGTGTGGTTCGATTAAAAATCATAGTTTAATGCCGGAAGGTACCGCCATCCCCCAGCATTCCTAGAGATACTCCAGTACCCAAATGCAGCTTCACCTCCTTAACTATTTATGATTCATATAGAAGGGGCCGGACTAATAGGATCCTCCCCAGCCCACCCCACCAAACCCCCCCCCCCCCCACCTTGCAGGGAAAAAAAAAAAAATAAAAATAATAATTAATTATTTAGGCTTGTCCCAGTCTGCCCACAATTTGCCCCACTTTAGATAGGATCCTCTTTGTTTATACAAAATCCTCTCGTAACTTTTCACTTTCTCGACCAAGCTTAACCAGTGGTTGCAGTCTGGAGCAGAAGAGCAAAACCATAATCTGGAAATGAGAAGCCTGGCCAAAAACATTACCTTGATCAATAGTTGGCGTTTTATAGGCTGGTAATTAACCTCTGATAAATCTCCCAGGACCCATATCCTGGGGGACAAAGGGACATCAATATTGAGTTTACGAGCCAAATTAATTTGGACCGATCTCCAATAGCTGCTCACCATTGGGCAATCCCAAAACAAATGTAAATGATCTGCCTCGGAATTGCCACAGCGTGGGCAGTCAGAGGAGGCTCTAAGTCCTCTCCTATATAACCACCTAGGTGTCACATATATTTTGTGCAAAATATTAAATTGTACAACAGTGTGATTAAAGTTGTGTGAAACGGATTTTAAACTTTCCCCTATATTCTCCCAATCTGGGGGACCCATATCTAAAAGTACAGAAGACCAGGATCTTTGTCCTGGAGAAAGAACACCCAAAAAAAATTCTTTCATTAAGTGTCTATACACTACGTGCAGAATTATTAGGCAAATGAGTATTTTGACCACATCATCCTCTTTATGCATGTTGTCTTACTCCAAGCTGTATAGGCTCGAAAGCCTACTACCAATTAAGCATATTAGGTGATGTGCATCTCTGTAATCAGAAGGGGTGTGGTCTAATGACATCAACACCCTATATCAGGTGTGCATAATTATTAGGCAACTTCCTTTCTTTGGCAAAATGGGTCAAAAGAAGGACTTGACAGGCTCAGAAAAGTCAAAAATAGTGAGATATCTTGCAGAGGGATGCAGCACTCTTAAAAATGCAAAGCTTCTGAAGCGTGATCATCGAACAATCAAGCGTTTCATTCAAAATAGTCAACAGGGTGGCAAGAGGCGTGTGGAAAAACCAAGGCGCAAAATAACTGCCCATGAACTGAGAAAAGTCAAGCGTGCAGCTGCCAAGATGCCACTTGCCACCAGTTTGGCCATATTTCAGAGCTGCAACATCACTGGAGTGCCCAAAAGCACAAGGTGTGCAATACTCAGAGACATGGTCAAGGTAAGAAAGGCTGAAAGACGACCACCACTGAACAAGACACACAAGCTGAAACGTCAAGACTGGGCCAAGAAATATCTCAAGACTGATTTTTCTAAGGTTTTATGGACTAATGAAATGAGAGTGAGTCTTGATGGGCCAGATGGCTGGATTGGTAAAGGGCAGAGAGCTCCAGTCCGACTCAGACGCCAGCAAGGTGGAGGTGGAGTACTGGTTTGGGCTGGTATCATCAAAGATGAGCTTGTGGGGCCTTTTTGGGTTGAGGATGGAGTCAAGCTCAACTCCCAGTCCTACTGCCAGTTTCTGGAAGACACCGTCTTCAAGCAGTGGTACAGGAAGAAGTCTGCAAGGTAAGAAAAACATGATTTTCATGCAGGACAATGCTCCATCACACGCGTCCAAGTACTCCACAACGTGGCTGGCAAGAAAGGGTATAAAAGAAGAAAATCTAATGACATGGCCTCCTTGTTCACCTGATCTGAACCCCATTGAGAACCTGTGGTCCATCATCAAATGTGAGATTTACAAGGAGGGAAAACAGTACACCTCTCTGAACAGTGTCTGGGAGGCTGTGGTTGCTGCTGCACACAATGTTGATGGTGAACAGATCAAAACACTGACAGAATCCATGGATGGCAGGCTTTTGAGTGTCCTTGCAAAGAAAGGTGGCTATATTGGTCACTGATTTGTTTTTGTTTTGTTTTTGAATGTCAGAAATGTATATTTGTGAATGTTGAGATGTTATATTGGTTTCACTGGTAAAAATAAATAATTGAAATGGGTATATATTTGTTTTTTGTTAAGTTGCCTAATAATTATGTACAGTAATAGTCACCTGCACACACAGATATCCCCCTAAAATAGCTAAAACTAAAAACAAACTAAAAACTACTTCCAAAAATATTCAGCTTTGATATTAATGAGTTTTTTGGGTTCATTGAGAACATGGTTGTTGTTCAATAATAAAATTAATCCTCAAAAATACAACTTGCCTAATAATTCTGCACTCCCTGTAACAATGTGATATTTTAATTCTCGTGACAGTTTTTTTACAGAATAAATCATGTAAGAATTGCGGGGTATCTATAGAAAAAAGGTGACTATTCAAAGTAGTAGAAAGTGCTGACCTCAATTGAAAGTATGCATACCAAGCCACCTCGCCCAGGTTTGATCTTTGCCTTAGCTCCGTCAGAGACAGGATTTGTCCGCCGCTGACCACCTGATATAAGTACTGAACATTCTTAGTCCTCCAATACTGGCAACAACGCAAGTCCCCTAACTCCAAGAGCTTTGAGTTATGCCACAGTGGAGTACAAATAAGTGATGCCTTGACTCCACACCAGCTCCTTATAACTAACCACGTCTTTATAGCCATTCTGCAAAAAAGTGTATACCCAGTCTGTGGGTTTGCTAAATAATCGGACTCCAATACAGTAAAAAAATCCGAAAAACCTGAGTCTTTCACCACTCTGTTGCAGAAATGGCTACTTTCCCAATCATTAAAAAAACAAAGTTGAGAGGCCACAAACTACTTTGCACACATTAGGGCCCCTAAATTGCCAGGGCAGTATAATTACCCCACAAGTGACCCCATTTTGGAAAGAAGACACCCCAAGGTATTCCATGAGGGGCATGGCGAGTTCCTAGAATTTTTTTTTTGTCGCAAGTTAGTGGAATATGAGACTTTGTAAGAAAAATAAATAAATAAAATCATCATTTTCCGCTAACTTGTGACAAAAAATAAAAAATTCTAGGAACTCGCCATGCCCCTCACGGAATACTTTGGGGTGTCTTCTTTCCAAAATGGGGTCACTTGTGGCGTAGTTATACTGCCCTGGCATTCTAGGGGCCCTAATGTGTGGTAAGTAGTTTGCAATCAAAATGTGTAAAAAATGGCCTGTGAAATCCGAAAGGTGCTCTCTGGAATGTGTGCCCCTTTGCCCACCTTGGCTGCAAAAATGTGTCACACATCTGGTATCTCCGTACTCAGGAGAAGTTGGGGAATGTGTTTTGGCGTGTCATTTTACATATACCCATGCTGGGTGAGAGAAATATCTTGGCAAAAGACAACTTTTCCCATATTTTTAAACAAAGTTGGCATTTGACCAATATATTTATCTCACCCAGCATGGGTATATGTAAAATGACACACCAAAACACATTCCCCAACTTCTCCTGAGTACGGCGATACCAGATGTGTGACACTTTTTTGCAGCCTAGGTGGGCAAAGGGGCACACATTCCAAAGTGCACCTTTCGGATTTCACCGGTCATTTTTTACTGATTTTGATTGCAAACTTCTTCTCACACATCTGGGCCCCTAGAATGCCAGGGCAGTATAACTACCCCGCAAGTGACCCCATTTTGGAAAGAAGACACCCCAAGGTATTTTGTGATGGGCATAGTGAGTTCATGGAAGTTTTTATTTTTTGTCGCAAGTTAGTGGAATATGAGACTTTGTAAGAAAAAATAAAATCATCATTTTCCGCTAACTTGTGACAAAAAATAAAAAGTTCTATGAACTCACTATGCCCATCAGTGAATACCTTAGGGTGTCTACTTTCCGAAATGGGGTCATTTGTGGCGTGTTTGTACTGTCTGGGCATTGTAGAACCTCAGGAAACATGACAGGTGCTCAGAAAGTCAGAGCTGCTTCAAAAAGCGGAAATTCACATTTTTGTACCATAGTTTGTAAATGCTATAACTTTTACCCAAACCATTTTTTTTTTTACCCAAACATTTTTTTTTTATAAAAGACATGTAGAACAATAAATTTAGCGAAAAATTTATATATGGATGTCGTTTTTTTTTTGCAAAATTTTACAACTGAAAGTGAAAAATGTCATTTTTTTGCAAAAAAATCGTTAAATTTCGAATAATAACAAAAAAAGAAAAAATGGCAGCAGCAAGGAAATACCACCAAATGAAAGCTCTATTAGTGAGAAGAAAGGGAGGTAAAATTTATTTGGGTGGTAAGTTGCATGACCGAGCAATAAACGGTGAAAGTAGTGTAGTGCAGAAGTGTAAAAAGTGGCCTGGTCATTAAGGGGGTTTCAGCTAGCGGGGTTGAAGTGGTTAAGAGTGACTTGAATAGTGACCCGCCCCTTTAACAGTGACTAAAACTGTGGACGCCCCTTTAAGAGTGACTTGAATAGTGACTGCCCCCTTTAACAGTGACTAAAACTGTGGACGCCCCATTAAGAGTGACTTGAATAGTGACCGCCCCTTTACAGTGACTAGAACTGTGGCCGCCCTTTAAGAGTGACTTGAATAGTGACCGCCCCTTTAACAGTGACTAGAACTGTGGCCGCCCCTTTAAGAGTGACTTGAATAGTGACCGCCCCTTTAACAGTGACTAGAACTGTGGCTGCCCCTTTAAGAGTGACTTGAATAGTGACCGCCCCTTTAACAGTGACTAGAACTGTGGCCGCCCCTTTAAGAGTGACTTGAATAGTGACCGCCCCTTTAAAAGTGACTGGAACTGTGGCCACCCCTTTAAGAGTGACTTGAATAGTGACCGCTCCTTTAACAGTGACTAGAACTGTGGCCACCCCTTTAAAAGTGACTAGAACTGTGGATGCCCCTTTAAGAGTGACTTGAATAGTGACCGCCCCCTTTAACAGTGACTAGAACTGTGGCCGCCCCTTTAAGACTGACTTGAATAGTGACCGCCACTTTAACAGTGACTAGAACTGTGTCCGCCCCTTTAAGAGTGACTTGAATAGTGACCGCCCCTTTAAAAGTGACTAGAACTGTGGCCGCCCCTTTAAGAGTGACTTGAATAGTGACCGCCCCTTTAACCGCCTCCGGACCGCCTAACGCAGATGTGCGGTCCGGAGGCTGCATCCCTGCGCACAGTCACGCATATATGCGCCATCTCGCGAGACGCGAGATTTCCTGTGAACGCGCGCAGACAGGCGCGCGCGCTCACAGGAACGGAAGGTAAGCGAGTGGATCTCCAGCCTGCCAGCGGCGATCGCTCGCTGGCAGGCTGGAGATCTGATTTTTTTAACCCCTAACAGGTATATTAGACGCTGTTTGGATAACAGCGTCTAATATAGCTGCTACCTGGTCCTCTGGTGGTCCCTTTTGTTAGGATCGACCACCAGAGGACACAGGTAGGTCAGTAAAGTCGCACCAAACACCACACTACATTACACCCCCCCCGTCACTTATTAACCACTTATGAACCCCTGATCACCCATGATCACCCCATATAAACTCCCTGATCACCCCCCTGTCATTGATCACCCCCCTGTCAGGCTCCGTTCAGACGTCCGTATGATTTTTACGGATCCACGGATACATGGATCGGATCCGCAAAACACATACGGACGTCTGAATGGAGCCTTACAGGGGGGTGATCAATGACAGGCGGGTGATCACCCATATAGATTCCCTGATCACTTCCCTGTCATTGATCACCCCCCTGTCATTGATCACCCCCCTGTAAGGCTCCATTCAGACATCCGTATGATTTTTATGGATCCATGGATACATGGATCGGATCCGCAAAACACATGCGGACGTCTGAATGGAGCCTTACAGGGGGGTGATCAATGACAGGCGGGTGATCACCCATATAGATTCCCTGATCACTTCCCTGTCATTGATCACCCCCCTGTCATTGATCACCCCCCTGTAAGGCTCCATTCAGACGTCCGTATGATTTTTACGGATCCATGGATACATGGATCGGATCCGCAAAACACATGCGGACGTCTCAATGGAGCCTTACAGGGGGGTGATCAATGACAGGCGGGTGATCACCCATATACACTCCCTGATCACCCCCCTGTCATTGATCACCCCCCTGTAAGGCTCCATTCAGACGTCCGCATGTGTTTTGCGGATCCGATCCATGTATCCATGGATCCGTAAAAATCATACGGACGTCTGAATGGAGCCTTACAGGGGGGTGATCAATGACAGGGGGGTGATCACCCATATACACTCCCTGATCACCCCCTGTCATTGATCCCCCCCCTGTAAGGCTCCATTCAGACATCCGCATGTGTTTTGCGGATCCGATCCATGTATCCATGGATCCGTAAAAATCATACGGACGTCTGAATGGAGCCTTACAGGGGGGTGATCAATGACAGGGGGGTGATCACCCATATACACTCCCTGATCACCCCCTGTCATTGATCACCCCCCTGTAAGGCTCCATTCAGATAGTCCGCATGTGTTTTGCGGATCCGATCCATGTATCCATGGATCCGTAAAATTCATACAGACGTCTGAATGGAGCCTTACCAGGGGGGTGATAAATGACAGGGGGGGTGATCAGGGAGTCTATATGGGTGATCACCCCCCTGTCATTGATCACCCCCCTGTCATTGATCACCCCCCCTGTAAGGCTCCATTCAGACATTTTTTTGGCCCAAGTTAGCGGAAATATATATATATTTTTTGTTTGTTTTTTCTTACAAAGTCTCATATTCCACTAACTTGTGTCAAAAAATAAAATCTCACATGAACTCACCATACCCCTCACGGAATCCAAATGCGTAAACATTTTTAGACATTTATATTCCAGATTTCTTCTCACGCTTTAGGGCCCCTAAAAAGCCAGGGCAGTATAAATACCCCACATGTGACCCCATTTCGGAAAGAAGACACCCCAAGGTATTCCGTGAGGGGCATATTGAGTCCATGAAAGATTGAAATTTTTGTCCTAAGTTAGCGGAAATTGAGACTTTGTGAGAAAAAAACAAAAAAAAATCTATTTCCGCTAACTTATGCAAAAAAAAATGAAATTTAGATGAACTCGCCATGCCCCTCATTGAAAACCTTGGGGTGTCTTCTTTCCAAAGTGGGGTCACATGTGGGGTATTTATACTGCCCTGGCTTTTTAGGGGCCCGAAAGTGTGAGAAGAAGTCTGGGATCCAAATGTCTAAAAATGCCCTCCTAAAAGGAATTTGGGCACCTTTGCGCATCTAGGCTGCAAAAAAGTGTCACACATCTGGTATCGCCGTACTCAGGAGAAGTTGAGGAATGTGTTTTGAGGTGTCATTTTACATATACCCATGCTGGGTGAGAAAAATATCTTGGTCAAATGCCAACTTTGTATAAAAAAATTGGAAAAGTTGTCTTTTGCCAAGATATTTCTCTCACCCAGCATGGGTATATGTAAAATTACACCCCAAAACACATTCCCCAACTTCTCCTGAGTACGGTGATACCAGATGTGTGACACTTTTTTGCAGCCAAGGTGGGCAAAGGGGCACATATTCCAAAGTGCACCTTTCGGATTTCGCAGGCCATTTTTTACACATTTTGATTGCAAAGTACTTCTCACACATTTGGGCCCCTAAATTGCCAGGGCAGTATAACTACCCCACAAGTGACCCCATTATGGAAAGAAGACACCCCAAGGTATTCCGTGAGGGGCATGGCGAGTTCCTAGAATTTTTTTTTTTGTCGCAAGTTAGTGGAATATGAGACTTTGTAAGAAAAATTTTGCCCATCAGCGAATACCTTAGGGTGTCTACTTTCCGAAATGGGGTCATTTGTGGGTTTTTTCTACTGTCTGGGCATTGTAGAACCTCAGGAATCATGACAGGTGCTCAGAAAGTCAGAGCTGCTTCAAAAAGCGGAAATTCACATTTTTGTACCATAGTTTGTAAATGCTATAACTTTTACCCAAACCAATTTTTTTTTGCCCAAACATTTTTTTTTATCAAAGACATGTAAAAGACGAAGTTAGAGCAATATTAAGAATATTCGTAAAATACACATATAGATTGTAATTTTGCTAATATACTGCTATAGTATTTTTTTTAATAGTGTACATATTTTACAAAACTTAAGTTCATAAGAGGCAAAAAAAAAATCTAGAAAAAAAAAGGATTATAGCACTATATTAGTTAAATTACAATCTATATGTGTATTTTACGAAAATTCGTAATATTGCTCTAACTTCGTCTTTTAGAATATTACGAATATTCTAAAAGACGAAGTTAGAGCAATATTAAGAATATTCGTAAAATACACATATAGCCTAGCCATAGTCAATTAGTCATAGGAACGTTGCCTAAGAAAAAAATAAAAATAAATCGCAATACGCGATTAATTAAATCGCATATTACTCGCGATAATTGGAATAATTACGAATATTCGACTTCGACGAATATAACACGAATATTCAATCGAATATTCGCGAAATATCGCAAAATCGAATATGGCACCTCCCGCTCATCACTAATGATGAGTGTAGTATACAACTTATGACGATGATAATAGAGAAATTTGAAGAAAGTTCCAACACATGCGTTGAGATTTATAGGTTTATACACTTATGCAATACGATGTGTATATTTAAAACATCTGGAGAAAGTTCTAATACACACGTAAAGATTATAACTCTACACATCTGCATAGTATTATTTATATATGTTAAAACTCCCTATGTTTTGGTGCATGCGCTGGGTAAAACCTTACCTTTTTAGATGGATTCTTTGCATACAAGTATTCTGAGTCCCAGCGCATGCGTTCCTAGCATCTCAAATGGGGATTAATTCTAAGTCCCCAACATAGATGTATTGACTATGTAGAGAGGATGAGTGGAACCTCTAAGGGCTCTTTCACACTTGCGTTCTTTTCTTCCGGCATAGAGTTTCGTCGTCGGGGCTCTATGCCGGAAGAATCCTGATCAGTTTTATCCTAATGCATTCTGAATGGAGTGAAATCCGTTCAGGATGCATCAGGATGTCTTCAGTTCCGTAACGGAACATTTTTTGGCCGGAGAAAATACCGCAGCATGCTGTGCTTTTTGCTCCGGACAAAAATCCTGAAGACTTGCCGCAAGGCCGGATCCGGAATTAATGCCCATTGAAAGGCATTGATCCGGATCCGGCCTTAAGCTAAACGTCGTTTCGGCGCATTGCCGGATCCGACGTTTAGCTTTTTCTGAATGGTTACCATGGCTGCCGGGACGCTAAAGTCCTGGCAGCCATGGTAAAGTGTAGCGGGGAGCGGGGGAGCAGCATACTTACCGTCCGTGCGGCTCCCAGGGCGCTCCAGAGTGACGTCAGGGCGCCCCACGCACACGGATGACGTGATCGCATGGCACGTCATCCATGCGCATGGGGCGCTCTGACTTCACTCTGGAGCGCCCCGGGAGCCGCGCGGACTGTAAGTATACGGCTCCTCCGCTCCCCGCTCCTACTATGGCAACCAGGACTTTAATAGCGTCCTGGGTGCCATAGTAACACTGAAAGCATTTTGAAGACGGATCCGTCTTCAAATGCTTTCAGTAGACTTGCGTTTTTCCGGAACCGGCGTGTAATTCCGGCAAGTGGAGTACGCGCCGGATCCGGACAACGCAAGTGTGAAAGAGGCCTAAGTCTCAGCGCATGCACTTTAAATCTTTGCAAGCTGTAAAGTGGACTAAGTTATTGCGCGTGCGCATAGGAACAAGTGAAGATCTTGATTCCCCTAAGTTGTAACGCATGCGCCCTTGATACATTGGAACTTGGAATTATTCCAAGTTCCTGACGCATGCGTATAGACCATGGGAGCTGAGGGTTTGAACCTTTAAGTTTTAGCGCATGTGCATAATAGTCGGAACTCGAACTTCTAAGTTTCAGTGCATGCGCATCTAACAAGTCGGAACTTGAAATTTTCTAAGTCTCTAATGCATGCGCATAACCAGTCTTCGGATTGGTTTAGAATACTGACATCACGTTTTAAGACATAGATATGATTGGCCCTAAAAGATGATTGCCAACGCGAGATGGGAACACTCATAGGTTAGGGATTGTAAAGACCTGCCCCATGGGTGTATAGGACTTCCCATAGTAAACACTCGGCTTGGCTGTGGCTCCATTTCCCCACATGTCGGCGGAGCTGCGTCTTAATCAATTTTAAAGATTATGGTAGGGCTAAAAATTGAGCATTAGCACAGCGATCTGCAGACGATGTGCGCACAAGCTCATATGATAGGGGCAGCACAGATATTTAGTCAGAGGATTTAGCAGTAATCGACCGGGGAGATAACACAATCCTAGGCAGGACAACAATCTCAAGTAGCGAGAAGTACCCCCTCACGGTCGATCTGCTATTAGTGTGTAGTTCAGTCTATAGGAAGTCAGGTGCCAGTTGACATTGCAGATAATAAAAATCAATAATCACATAAGACTACTACACACCACCTCTAGGTGGATATGACAATAATATCCTCCACATTTCCCTGTATCAAGTGACAGTACGTCACACACCTGCACCCCTATTAAGTACCCCTCCATATGTATTTTTAAATATTCTCATCTGTGGTTTTTGTCTTGGTTTTTGAAAATAAGAAATAAAAGTTATGTTTTAAATAAAAGACCAGAAGCAGGAATTCATAGTCCTTGACTATTGAACCATTATTTTGACCTCCTGGGTCAGTGGGTCATTTTGAAATATATTTGGTTCCTGGTCTGTCACCACACGACACACTAGAGGAGGCCATGCAAACAGTAAACGCTGGGTTGTCATATTTATGTGCATGAGTATCAGGGCTGTGCATATAGAAGTTATCGAGTCTTTGGATAAATCCAAATTAATAAATGCTCTCAGACGTTTCATTTCCATTAGAGGCCCAGTTAAACTTATCCGCTCTGATAGGGGTACCAAATTCGTTGGAGCCTGCAAAGAACTGTATATCCCCTCAAACATTGACTGTGATCATGTAGAGAGATATCTTGCTAACCAAGACTGCAAATGGTCATTCAATCCCCCACACTCTTATCACATGGGAGGCTCTTGGGAGCGTATGATTGGCTTAGTCCGCTGGATCCTTGATTCTGTCTTTCTACAGCTGGGAACTTCAAAGCTCACTCATGAGACCCTCTCAACTTTCATGGCCGAAGTAGTGGCGATCATAAACGCCAGACCTTTGACCTCAATATCCAACAACCCAGAGGATCCTTTCTTGCTCACCCCTTCCACTCTTCTCACCCAAAAGGTCAGTACAACATCAGCTCCTCTTGGTAAGTTTGGTACTAAAGACTTGTACAAATGTAAGTAAAGACAAGTGCAAACCCTAGCAGATGCCTTCTGGAATAAATGGACGAAACAATACCTCTCCACACTACATGTCCGGAATAAATGGCAAACCAGCAAACCCAACATGAAGGTTGGAAATGTTGTCCTTGTCAAAGACCTTCAGTCGAAAAGAAATGACTGGCCTTTGGGACTGATAACCAAGGTGTTCTCAAGTGAAGATGGGAATGTCAGAAAGGTGGAAGTTAAAGTCTGCAGGCAACATGAGCCTAAACTCGTCCTCAGACCCGTTACTGAACTGATTTTGTTGCTCTCTCCAGAAGTGACTTAATGTGGTATCCTATAGATACCAGGCGGGGAGTTTCATGCCTTCAGCAAGTTTATTGTTAATTTATGCATAGTTTTCATACATAGTCAATACGTTTTCTATATCATTCTCTGTTGATTGTGCAACAGTTCCATCTAGTGGCCATTTTACATACAATTTCAGATATTCACATTAAATGTTTGGTCGACTTCAGCTTCGATATCTTAGTGACATCATCATCCCTGCACATAGCAGCCATTTTCTTCATTCACCGTCATCACTGCCTGAGGATAGCACATGGCTTGGATGTCTCTTGAGTCATCCTCTACATCTAAGCTCACGGTAGCATCGTTGGTATGTCACATAGCCACATTACAGCCTGTTTTTAAATTTATTTGCATATCCTTTTCCTCTGCTTACAGTTAGCAGCTAGGGACCATGCTTGTTATACAGATAGGAAACATACCCTGGTTTAGATATGCATCTGTGTTTGTATGTGCATTGCTACGTACAGAAGTGTATTATATGCATTACTATATGTCAGACCCCATTAATAAGTGCACTGTTTTTTCTGTTCCCCATTTTTACTGCGCATCTACATCCTTGCAATAAAGATAAAGTTGGACGTTACTCCATTGTCAATTCATTGCCGGGATAAGGTTTAGCTGTCTGTCAAGCTATGTACCTTCACACATAAGGAGGACAGAATAGTTTGTATGAACGATTCCAACAACAACATGACCAGCGAGTCCATTTTTAAAAAACTGGACATCCTGGTCCTTGAACAAATTGGCATATGATCATCTGAATTCAGCCAATCATACCACAAACATGCAGTTTTGGATAAGTACGAATAAATGTAGGCGTGTCCAAGCGGTTTCGAACACAAAAAGAAGTGCACAATAGGTTAGTATGTCCTAGATTATACTATAGGTAACTTAGTATACAGGGAGTGCAGAATTATTAGGCAAATGAGTATTTTGACCACATCATCCTCTTTATGCATGTTGTCTTACTCCAAGCTGTATAGGCTCGAAAGCCTACTACCAATTAAGCATATTAGGTGATGTGCATCTCTGTAATGAGAAGGGGTGTGGTCTAATGACATCAATACCCTATATCAGGTGTGCATAATTATTAGGCAACTTCCTTTCCTTTGGCAAAATGGGTCAAAAGAAGGACTTGACAGGCTCAGAAAAGTCAAAAATAGTGAGATATCTTGCAGAGGGATGCAGCACTCTTAAAATTGCAAAGCTTCTGAAGCGTGATCATCGAACAATCAAGCGTTTCATTCAAAATAGTCAACAGGGTCGCAAGAAGCGTGTGGAAAAACCAAGGCGCAAAATAACTGCCCATGAACTGAGAAAAGTCAAGCGTGCAGCTGCCAAGATGCCACTTGCCACCAGTTTGGCCATATTTCAGAGCTGCAACATCACTGGAGTGCCCAAAAGCACAAGGTGTGCAATACTCAGAGACATGGCCAAGGTAAGAAAGGCTGAAAGACGACCACCACTGAACAAGACACACAAGCTGAAACGTCAAGACTGGGCCAAGAAATATCTCAAGACTGATTTTTCTAAGGTTTTATGGACTGATGAAATGAGAGTGAGTCTTGATGGGCCAGATGGATGGGCCCGTGGCTGGATTCGTAAAGGGCAGAGAGCTCCAGTCCGACTCAGACGCCAGCAAGGTGGAGGTGGAGTACTGGTTTGGGCTGGTATCATCAAAGATGAGCTTGTGGGGCCTTTTCGGGTTGAGGATGGAGTCAAGCTCAACTCCCAGTCCTACTGCCAGTTTCTGGAAGACACCTTCTTCAAGCAGTGGTACAGGAAGAAGTCTGCATCCTTCAAGAAAAACATGATTTTCATGCAGGACAATGCTCCATCACACGCGTCCAAGTACTCTATAGCGTGGCTGGCAAGAAAGGGTATAAAAGAAGAAAATCTAATGACATGGCCTCCTTGTTCACCTGATCTGAATCCCATTGAGAACCTGTGGTCCATCATCAAATGTGAGATTTACAAGGAGGGAAAACAGTACACCTTTCTGAACAGTGTTTGGGAGGCTGTGGTTGCTGCTGCACGCAATGTTGATGGTGAACAAATCAAAACACTGACAGAATCCATGGATGACAGGCTTTTGAGTGTCCTTGCAAAGAAAGGTGGCTATATTGGTCACTGATTTGTTTTTGTTTTGTTTTTGAATGTCAGAAATGTATATTTGTGAATGTTGAGATGTTATATTGGTTTCACTGGTAAAAATTGAAATGGGTATATATTTGTTTTTTGTTAAGTTGCCTAATAATTATGCACCTGCACACACAGATATCCCCCTAAAATAGCTAAAACTAAAAACAAACTAAAAACTACTTCCAAAAATATTCAGCTTTGATATTAATTAGTTTTTTGGGTTCATTGACGACATGGTTGTTGTTCAATAATAAAATTAATTCTCAAAAATACAACTTGCCTAATAATTCTGCACTCCCTGTAAAATAGAGGCTCACCTTGGGGGTTTGATATAAATTGGTGAAGAGAAGCCCAGTCCCTCAAGGAATTGTAATAGAAGACGGTCGTCCTGACTTTGGCGCAAAGAACACCGGTGCAAACACATTGTAAAGCAACAATTATTCTTTATTGTAGAATGTATAAATATTCCAGGATAAAACTTGTTTAGGGGCACTTCCGTCCCCTACATCCGGATGTACAATCCATTCACACCGGTGTTCTTTGCACCAAAGGACGACCGTCTTCCAAAATTTTACAGAGTGGCCAATTACATTTTCAACAGAGAGCAGCCTGCGGTCAGCCATCATGAAAGATCATGCCATATACTTATCTGCCTGCGCTTATGTGGCGATCCCAGCCTCTCTGTGTTGGCATCACTGGCATTATTTTTTTGTTTGTTTGTTTTTATAAAGAGCTATTTCTAAATATGATTGGTATTTATATTAAAAAAGACCTTTCTTTGGCTAGTTTCACACTAGCGGCAGGGGACTCCGGCAGGCTGTTTCGGCAGATGAACAGCCTGTCGGATCCGTCCTGCCGGTACTTCACGTGTGCCCCCAGACTGCCGCGCCGTCCCCATTGTCTATAGTCCCGGCGGTGGCGCGGCAGTGCGCGGCGAGAGGCAGCTGGACTATAAATACTGCATGCAGTCCCCTGCCGCTAATGTAAAAGTACCCTTTTACAATATTTAAAATTATTGTAGCACCACCTAGTCCCTGTCCTCCCTATGTTACATCCACCTTAGGGCTGATTCACACTACTGTGATCAGTCCGGGAAATAAGGACCATGTGTTGGCTGCATCTCTTGAACTGGCCACGGCTCCCCTAACCCGAGCTAACTGCATCATAGAGATTTATTGTCCAGTCAGTCCCTATCTGCAGGACTAATATACTGTATTTATGTGCTACCTACTGTTTGTAAAGCCTGAGCAAATGATGACGGATACATGGCTCCCACAGGAAAGCTTTGGTTTCTTTATTTTGCTGATCGTCAGGGTCCCAGCAGTCAGAACCCCCAAAATCAAATAGTGATGGCATATCCAATGGTTAGGAGCGGAACAGCTCCTTCATTACAGTACCTGACCCAGCAATGTACACTCAATTTTCTCCTTTTTTTTTTTTTCACTTGTATCCTGCAATCTTGGTAACTAAGCTTAATAACTAAAGAACAAACATATTTATTTGTATGCTTTTTTTTAATTATTTTTGCACTGAAAAGTTACAATTTACATAAAGAATAGCACAAAAAGAATCTAGCCTTTTTGTTTAGTGATACAAACAGTAATAAGAATATATCAGTCATTTCACATGTATTTTCTACAGCTAAATTTTTTCTACAAAACAATAAAGGCTCAGATTGTGAACAGTGCTAATTCTGATGTCAGTAGGTCACGTCTAAGATTCATTACTGTTGCTGCCTGGGATAGCCTGGCTTCTTTTAGAGTATTTATTTAGTACATTAAATTTGTTGTCAGGTGTACAGAAGGCACTAACACAACCGCATCGGAGAACATCTGTGTAAGTGTAGACTCTGCGTGTTCCATTAGCGCAAAGAAGCTGGACACTCTTCTTGCCTACTTCAAGTTCTGAGCAGCATGAACATGTGTGCATCATGCTCTTGGTAGCCATAGAGAACCTATGGAATGAACAAAACAAAAAATGACTTTTAAAAAATCCATACCAATAGAGATAAGTAATTTGTAAGCAAGAATCTCTTGTAGTGCAGTAGCAGCCTATAAAGTAAGTTATTTCCCTATATTTTAAAAATTTTAAGTTCGCCTTGGAATAATGACTCTACTAGTGACTGTTTTGTTTTAAATGTTATTTGCATTTATTCATGCATATAAAATAAATTTGTAATCAATTATTACTGTTTAATAAATAAAAACATACTAATGTCTATATTTGTAAAATATCCTGAAAAACCTCAATAAAAATCATTTTGAAAGAAAAAGCAATGAAAAGGCAATGATTGGGAAGGTACTGTTCCTTCCCAATTATTGCCTGCTTGTGAGAGGAGGTGAGAGCTGCATTTACATCTTCTGATTGATTGCACCATAGACTGCAATAGAATACTATTGCTGTCTATGGGATTTTCATAGGCTGCCCGTCAGGCTATGCCTCAGACTCTGCTTTGCAGGCAAATTGCTATGACAGGCCTGGAAGCCTTCACAAAGACCCAGGCTGTCAAAGCAACCGATTGAGCCCTGCGATTATTCTGTGTGGGTACCCTCCCTCTGCCTAAATTCACAGATGCCAGGGTCACTATTGATAGTGTCATTTGACGGGTTAAGTGACCCGGATCTGAGTTATCTGCCAGCAAAAGTCAGTTGTCTTACAAAACCAACCCTCGCTGTATATGGAGTCGTGAGCCCGATCCATACTTCCCCTTATCGCTTATAACATACAGATAAATCATATAGCATTAAGGGGTTAAAGAAATTTGCGATAGGTAAATACTTACACAGAAGTTCCCATGCAGGGGCCTCCACAGAATGTGAGCTCTACTGTTGCCACACAGTCATCTTCTTGCAGGACAGTAATATTTGTACGAACACCACAGTCTTCTGGAACCCTTGATGATTTGGTGACTGATGCTCCTTGAGTAGTGCTAGTAACATTTGATCCTGGAGGAACTGTGCTTGAACCTGATTCTGGAGGAACTGTGCTTGAACCTGATCCTGGAGGAAGAGTGCTCAAACCTGATCCTGGAGGAAGAGTGCTTAAGTCTGATCCTGGAGGAAGAGTGCTTAAGTCTGATCCTGGAGGAAGAGTGCTTAAGTCTGATCCTGGAGAAAGAGTGCTTAAGTCTGATCCTGGAGGAACTGTGCTTGAACCTGATCCTGGAGGAACTGTGCTTGAACCTGATCCTGGAGGAAGAGTGCTCAAACCTGATCCTGGAGGAAGAGTGCTTAAGTCTGATCCTGGAGGAAGAGTGCTTAAGTCTGATCCTGGAGGAAGAGTGCTTAAGTCTGATCCTGGAGGAAGAGTGCTTAAGTCTGATCCTGGAGGAACTGTGCTTGAACCTGATCCTGGAGGAACTGTGCTTGAACCTGATTCTGGAGGAACTGTGCTTAAGTCTGATCCTGGAGGAAGAGTGCTTAAGTCTGATCCTGGAATAGCTGTAGTTAAGACTGTTGAAAAAAAGTATACATTGGTAAAACCATACCTGTCAATCATGTTGATTTTTACATTTTACACTGATGGATTTAGTGGCTTACTAGTGATTATCCCCCCACACCTTTCCCATAAACCATGGAACAACTTAATTTGCTAACATTGAGGATACCCTGCACCTAATAGGCATGGTGATTACATCAACCCTTCCAAATGCCCCTTGGCAGCCACATAACGCAGTCTGCCTCTATGCGATGTACTCTGTTAGATGGACCCCCACCTGTATTATTCTTGGTTATGTTCCTCATAAATAGTGTTATAGACGCATTTCTATAGTTATTGCTTCATGTTTATATGAATGTCCAAAAAAAGCTTTATAATACCATTATCTTGCCGAGGTTGACATGTTCTACAGCAACCATCTTCATCATATGTTATTGAGTTCTAAAATACAAAAATGTTACTTTTTAAGAGAAACATTTTTACAGAAACTGATATATGGAAATTTACTTGCATATTAAGTACCATCTGCCTTTAATTTCTACAATCCAAAAACTGACTCACATTGAAGTTAGATACCCTATCATGTTAATGTTATTGCATTTGACAAAACTTTTGATTTGTCATTAATGTTTTCAAATAATCTGTAGTTCTCTTGTGACAAATCATTGACCCTGATATGGATCTTTTGGCACCCAACCTGTGTAGCGGACAAACATTTGTACTAAAAGGTATGCACATTCATTCAGCAACATAACAGA
Source organism: Bufo gargarizans (assembly GCF_014858855.1). NCBI lineage: Eukaryota > Metazoa > Chordata > Amphibia > Anura > Bufonidae > Bufo > Bufo gargarizans. Next base: position 85,516 of record NW_025334451.1, read on the forward strand.
TCAATCTTTTGCATGCTGGGTGTTAAAAGATCCATAGAGTATCACTCTTCTACCGAGAGAATGCATTATTCCAACATTTCTCGTAAGGTTTTTTGGCAGCTCTTCTAAACTTTTAATATGATTACAAAAACCTATATAAAACCAAAAGTAAACTATCAAATAATTTTGGACTCTATAATTTTGTTAACCTACCAGGTCACATCTGCTGATGTCTAACTCCTGGCAAACCTTCTTCACTCTGGTAAGGACGGGCTGACCATTTTCTTCATTACATTCGTAGTAGCTGCATTTACTATTTGCATTACGGTACTTCTCCCCAACCTGAAGTACAAATAAAAGATATTTTGTTAAGAATTCAAGTGTATATATATATATATATATATATATATATATATATATATATATTAGACATCTCGTGACAGCATACCATGAAATTAAATGCTTTGTTTTTCCACCAAACATCTTGAGATACTGCATCTTGAGTCAAGAGGAAGTGGTAAGGAAGAACACGTCTTTTTTAAACAGGGCAAAAAAATTCTTACTGGCCTTAATTACTTTTTAAATTTCTGCATAGAGAGGTAATGGGGCTGAAGTATTTTACCATTTTCAGTTGCATATTCAGACTTTCTTCTACAAAGTACTTGAGCAACACCAGCTATGAGCTGCCATACTTCAGAGTGGTAAGATATATTGCTCTGAGTGGGCATACATACACAGTTATGCCAGTTGGCAGCAATGTCACAATTGGCAGATGATAAAAAGCTGTGTAGTAATTGTTTGAAAATTATTGTTGGTTACCTCAATGTAAACATCAGTGCTGTTATCGTCCTTCATAGCACATTGTTTTGCCACACATTCTCCACAACACTGTCCACTCTTCATTTTGTACTCATAGCCCTAGTGTACAATAAAGGACAACTTAATGATTGATAATTAACTTTAAGGTATTTGGTTGAATATACAAATGCTGTGGGAGATGAGGCTTCAGAAGTAAAAAAACAAAAAAAACTCAAGGTCGAAAAGCATATGAAATGTAAAGATACTGAAATTCATAGAATGAATCATTTTTACAGCTAATGAGTGAAGTTAATAATACTGTGCAATGGCTTAGACAATTCTACTCTCTGATTGTTAAGGACTACAGAATATGCTGGAGCTATATAAATAAAAATGATGATTATTATTATTATTATGAGCTTATATGTTGCTATTTCAGTATGTTATGCAAATTACGATTGAACATGGTCTGAAATGACTTCAAATTTTGCCAGCCAGCTAAAACCAGACATCTTTTTAAGTTCCAATCACATATTGAATTGGCGACACCCTATTCTGTGCTGTAAACTATGAATGTGATTTGTCACATTCCCAGGCAAATAACAATTTAAATATTCCTAGCATTATATATTTAAAGGGGTTGTCAGAGTTCAGAGCCATAATTTCACCCAGGCAGCCCCCCTGAATTGAGCATCAGAGCAGTTCATGCTCCAATGCTCTTCCTTGCCCTGCGCAGGATTGCGCAGGGCAAGTTTTTTTTATTTACAATAACACACTGCTGGGCGGAAGTTTCCAGCCAGCAGTGTGTTCGGTCACTTTACCGGCTCTAATGGGCAGGCTTTAGGGCTTCCCTCGCCATTTTACAGGTTAGGGCAGCGCTAAAGACGCCCATCAGTACTGGTGGAGTCACCGGGCTCACTGCCAGGTGGAAGCCTTTGCCTGGCAGCCTGAAGGAGAGCCCGGTAAGTCACTGGAACTCCACAAAATGACTTTGCCCTGTGCGATTCAGCGCAGGGCAAAGGAGAGCACTGGAGCATGAACTTCTCCAATGCTCTTGTCAGGGGGTCTGCCTGGGTAAATTTCTGGGTATGTCTGGGTTCAGCTCTGAACCCGGACAACCCTTTTAAGTTTCAAAGGAGTTTCCCTATCTATGCGTAGCTCCCTACAAGACATTACTCAATAAATAAGGCTATAGCCAAAGTAATGTAAATGACAGGGAAAAATGAAGAATTCTTACAAGACTGCAAGTAGTGTCACAAACAATAGGTGAACATTTTATAGCATAGAATCCTGAATCACTGTCCATCTCTTGAGAACATTCACATTTTTGGCATGCATCTTTTGGCTGTGGAATGATAGATCCTCTCTGGGGGGGGGGGGGGAGACAAAAAAAAAGCATTATAGTTAATATTTTCAATGACACTAGCATAATTGTGTACATTTACAGTATCAATAAGCATTTGTGCCATCATATCATGCAATCAGTTGCATTATAAATTTGGTGCAACTTCTTAGACCTATTGGATACATTTCTCAAATGTCTCTTCTTTATCCCAGCTAATGGCTGGCGTACAGATGAACTAATGTTGTGCACTAAAATTCTGTGAATTTACAAATCCTCTTAGCCATGTCCCTTTTCTAGACATTTTTGAAACAGTTGAAGTAAATGTTATGATGTTCTTTGAGGCAAACTTTTGTTGCTTGTTGCTTAATATGTCTTTCCAATGGCTTTGTAAGCTGTTTTCCTCTTTTGATAAAATTATGTTTCCCAAACAGCATTTAAAATACCTATAGTAATAACTGATTATTATATTACATAACTATCCTTTTGCAATTAAATTGGAAGAATACAGAAAAGAGATGCAACTAACAGATTCACTTAAGCTGTAGGTTAAAAATAAAAATGCTTTGTTAAAAAAATTACATCAACTGGTGCCTTCCTTTTCATCTTTTCAGCTGTAGATACACAAATTTCCAGGTCCTCTTCTGCCATACAAGATGGCCTCACCACACCATTTATCAGGACTTTCAGATTCATACTGTGCACTTGGTAGAGCAAGATACTTGCTGCTGCCCTTGGATTGGCCAACATTGTTCAAGTGCTGGCCAATCCAAAAGCAGAGCTGGACAAATAGGAAGTCTTGGGGTACCAAATGAACATCTGATGCATTAGGTAGTCTAAGAAGCATTGTGGTCATCTTGGATGGCAGAAGAGAAACCTGGGAATTTGCTGCAGTTTAAAAGATTAAAAGGAGGTCACTAGGTAAGTGTCCAATTCATTAATGTGATTTTTTTTTTGTCTTCAACCAGAGGGTCGCTTAAACGTGGCAGATATTTTAGTGTTGAAGGGGTTGTCGCATCTCAGACATTAATGGCATATCACTAGAATATGCCATCAATGTCAGGTACGTGCAGGTCCTACCCCTGGGACCCAACACCTATCTCCAGAACAGGGCCCTTGAAGTGAAGAAAAGCTCACTACACAAGCACTACCACCAGAGGCAGATTGGCCCTAGACCTTACAGGGAAATTTCCCGGTGGGCCGATGCCCAGGAGGCCACCTGAGCCCTCCTCATGGCCAGCCAGAGGAAGATTTTTGGGGATGTATTTTGTGCTGCTAGCAGTATTTTGTGATGGACTGTGGTATTTGGTATTGCTAGCCCTGCCTTCCATCAATTTGGACCCGACTACAAAATGGGGCCGATTTTAGTATTTTTTCCAAGGCCACTTTAAGTTCCCAGTCCACCCCTGACTACCACCCTTTATTCTCCATTATGGGAATTCTGAATATAGTCAAGCACTGGCTAAGATATTTCCAGCAGTACCATAGAGGTGAACCAAGAGGTGAGCATGCACTTGCTCAGCTATTTTTTAGAACTCCCATAGAAATTAATAGAGAAAGCTGCACATGATAGATACCGCGAAATAGTGAGAAAAGGGGAGAAAATAAGGCAAAAAAGAAAGAATATATAAATACATAGCAGAGAAGAGATTGATTTCATGATCTCACATCAGAGTTCTTTCCTTTTCTTTTTCTCTTTCCTCCCTCCCCTCCTTCCTTCCTCTTTCCTTCCCTTCCCTCTCTCTCCTGTCTCTTTTCTTCCCTGTTCCACTTCCTCCGTTTATTTATTTGTGGGTGCCGGCATATTCGTATCTACGTACCCTCCCACATAGGTTCTTCCATGCTTCGATGTTTGGTGGTGTGTCCGCCCCCCACTCCCTAGCCACTACAACCCGCGCCAGCATTAATCCTTTGGCCCATTAAATTGTTTTTTTCTTTTTCTCTTTTGTATATGACATGAGGAAAGAAACAGGATAGGGATATATTTCTGATGTCTAAGGATAAGTGAGCAACAAATGCATGTGTATATGCAAGAATTATCTTTGTTCATGTCCTGTTGAATTAATGCTTATTGTTATGTCTTGTTTTTGAACTTTTTATACATGATGAAGGAAAGAAAATAAAATAAAAGTATTTAATAAAAAAAAAAAAAAAAGAGAAAGCTGCACATGCGCATTGTGCTCCCCTTCACTTTAGGGGCTCTGTCCAGAAGAGAGGGGCAGGTCTCAGAGGTATAGATCACATATACTAACAATATGCTATCAAAGTCTGGGATGGGCCAAACCCTTTGAATTGGAAAGATACATAAAGGTATTTTTTTTTTTTTCATAGTATGGATTTCAAGACATTTTACCTGATATACATCAGTTCCATGTACACAGACAGAATCAGGAACTGAAAAATTGAAAAAAAGAAGGGTTGTGATTTACTTCTCATAAAAAAAATCAGAGATTATATAATACATGGTGTAACATACAGTGTGTCATTTTGATATTTGATTAATTTCTGCTGTAATAATTTTAATAATAAAGTTTCTATTAAACTAATTCAGTTGTAAATATATCATACTGAAAGAAAACAGGACAACATTCATATACATACCACATGTAATATTAACACAACAGGCACCAGGTGGCAGGAAAGAAACGACTTTGTAGCCAGATCCACATTTTGGCATTAGACATACGCATTCACCACAAGCTGCAAAGCAAATAGATGAACTTAGTGATTAATTTCTCTGTGTAAAGAAATCATTCAAAAAAATGTTTAAATATTTAAAATATTAAATTTATTTATATTTTTTATAGTATTAAAATATTGCGAGCACCCCATGTCACCAGTATTGAAACTATAATTGTGGCAAAATAGACCAGAAAGACAGATGTGCTCTAGACTAAGCGTTTGTATGGGGTATCAGGGAAACTAGTAGGCCCAATGAGTGTTCGGCTATTAGCTATCTAATGTGCTAAAGGTGGCCATACACATTGAACAGCAGTTAGTTGACAGTCGAACAGTAGTAGAACAAACAATGATCTGGTAAATGCTTGTTTCGCAGATGCAGCCCAGTGGCGGATCCAGGGGGGGGGGGCAACGGGGCAATTGCCCCCCCCCCCCCCGAGCTGGCGGCGGGCGGCTGGGCACAGGGAGATGAGCGCTTCCACTGTGCATGCGCTCATCTCCAGTCATCTGTATCGCCGTCCTCAGGACAGTTATACAGATGCCTGCCTGTGCTGCAGTAGGGGAGGGAGAGGCGTGTCCCTTTCCCTTCCTCTGATAGGCTTCCTCTCAGAGGCCGGCGCAGGCAGCGCGATGACGTTATCGCGCCGCCTGAGCCATACAGCGTGGGACACAGGCCAGAAGAGGCCTGCATCGCATCACTGACATGGAGGTAAGTATGTGTTTTTTTTGTTTGTTTTTTATTATATTCAATACTTTTTCTGGCGGGGGCTGTTATTACTGGTAAAGGGGGGGCTGTTATTACTGGCAAAGGGGAGGCTGTTATTACTGGCAAAGGGGGGGCTGTTATTACTGGCAAAGGGGGGGCTACTATTACCGGCAAAGGAGGGGCTGTTATTACTGGCAAAGGGGGGGCTGTTATTACTGGCAAAGGGGGGCTGTTATTACTGGCAAAGGGGGGGCTGTTATTACTGGCAAAGGGGGGGCTGTTATTACTGACGGGGGCTGTTATTACTGGCAAAGGGGGGGCTGTTATTACTGACGAGGGCTGTTATTACTGGCAAAGAAGGGCTGTTATTACTGGCGGGGGCTGTTGTTACTGGCAAAGGGGGGGCTGTTATTACTGGCAAAAGGGGGGCTGTTATTACTGACGGGGGCTGTTATTACTGGCAAAGGGGGGGCTGTTATTACTGGCGGGGGCTGTTATTACTGGCAAAGGGGGCTGTTATTACTTGGGGCTGTTATTACTGGCACAGAGGGGCTGTTATTACTGGGGGCTGTTAATACTGGGGGCTGTTATTACTGGGGGCTGTTATTACTGGGGGCTGTTATTACTGGCACAGGGGGGCTGTTATTACTGGGGGCTGCTATTACTGGCACAGGGGGGCTGCTATTACTGGCATAGGGGCTATTATTACTGGCACATGGGGGGCTGTTAATACTGGCATATGATTGAGGGCACTATAGGGGCATCTACTGAGGCCACAAAGAAGGGGTATTTTATATGGGCTCTCTGTACAGTACAATTTTATACTGGGACAAATGGTGGGTACTATGGGGAAGGGGGGAGAGGAGTACTATGGGGCCATCTACGTGGGGCACTAAGAAGGGGTATTTAATACTTGCAAATTATGGGGGACACTGAGGGCATCTACTGGAGCATTTTATACTGGTACATTATGGGGGGCACTAGGAGGAAGGAGGGTGTGGAGCACTATGGGGTCATTTACTAGGGGCACTATATAGGGGTATTTTATACTGGCATATTATGGAGGCACTATGGGGACATTAGCTCAAATGGGGCATTACAAGGGGGTATTTTTTGCACTGTCACATTATAAGGAGAATTATTACTACTGGGGGGGGGCATTATGGTGGGCTTTATTACTTCCTCATGGTATGACCCCCTAGTAGCAGCACCAGCCTCTCCCTGCTCTGCTATCCCTCTGCCCCTTCTCTAAATCCTTATTATGAAATTTTTCTCACTAGAATAAAATGCATCATCAGCTCCACCGAGCCCCCGGCCAAAGTGTGGAAGTGGCGTCCGAGATGGCCAAGCCAAGTAACTGTAAGTTTTCATGTGAAATATGTTTGTTATACACATATAGCGTACACTGTGCAACAAAATATACAGTATACCGCTACACTGTGGCGTCTGCTCTATAAGCACCATTGTTTTCTGGCGGCGGACAGAAAATAATCTGAAAGTGCCCCTCCCGAGACCAGGCTCTGGATCCGCCACTGATGCAGCCATACACATTTTAGTCCGTATTGTCTGTTACAGTTATTCATACTGCCCATACACGTTCAAGGAAACCAGACGATAAGATCTTTTGGAGAACCTTCTTTCAAAGAAAGATATTTTGTGAACAAAATATCTTTCTTTGAACAAAAGAGCTTTCATTCAACCAACTTCTTTTGTCTGATGTTTGAATGGAAATTCTTTTGTTTGGCCAACTTCTTTTGAAACTATAATAGTCTATTATCGGTTGGCTAAAATGATTGTTTGTTGTTAAATTTCACCACATGAAGTTTCGTTTTGGTTGAAATCATACATTTTGATCAACTTTAGACCTAACCTTACTCCTCCATCAACTCTTTATTAAACAGATATCTAGCAGCAAACACTTGTCTTAGTTTATATTTGCACATCCAGCATATTCAGTGATGTGCCAGATGAATATAAACAATCCCAGCATGGGATCAGTTATGCCTTCAGTTTCTTCAGTTTCCCTCTGGTGTTCTCTGCACAATTCTAGAGGGGAACTGAGCAGGATTGCCAGATGTATGCGAAACTGGCCTTAATTTTGTGGACTGAAAAATATGCTAATTTGCCATTGTTTTTTTTTTTGTTTTGTTTTTAATGCCCTCGTTGTGGGATAAAACTGTATATTATTTAAATTATTGCTTTTATTTTTTTTATGCTTTACTACTTTTAACCACAATAATAAACTCTGACACCCATAACTTTCTTATACTGCCATCTACAAAGCTGTGTTGGGCCCTTTTTTTGGAGTATGAGCTGTAGTTATTATTGATACCATTTTGGTGTGCATATGACTTTTTGATCACTTTTTCCTTAATTCATTATCTGGGCAAGCTGACCAAAAACAGCATATTGATGGGGGGGCCCCCCCCCCCCCCCCCCATTACAGTGTTTACCAGGCAGCATAAATACTTCTATATTTCAATAGTTTGGACATTTTCAGACACAGCAATACCAATTATGATTTTTTTTTTTATTATTTTCATATGTAAAATTGGGAAAGGGGGTATTAAAATTTTTAATGCTTTAGTTTTTTCATATTTTCAAAAACATTATTTTTAAACTTTTTTCTACTTTCATTTTAGTACTCCAGGGGACTTGGACAGTTGATCACTTGTTTCCTTATACCATAGATGCAATAGTTTACTATCATTGATAATTTTCAAAGATTTTTACCTTCGGTGTTAGGGGCTGTTCACATGTCCTTTTTGCTGTACGTCAGAAGGATGCGCTTAGACCCACAATAATAAACGTACACAACATGTATGCAACTTATTTTTAAAATAAAAATTTGAAGACATTAAAGGAAATCTGTCACCAGGATAATCGCTATTGAAGTAAAGCCTTAGCCTTTTAGCACTTAGTACCTTATTTCAAGATTTGCCTTTGTTTCAGCAAGATGATGTTTTCTATCTTCTAAAAATCCAGTTTATTTGGTATGCAAATAAGCCAGTAAGGTGCCCAAAGGGGTGTTATTCTTGCAGGAAGGAGTCCAGGCACGCCTCCTGCCACAATGTGTCCACCCACCCCTCCTACATAACATTCAAGCCATAACTCCACCCCCTTTTCACTGCTATATTACATTTAAATCTTGTGCCTGTGTACTGCCTGTCCCACTGAGGGCATCAGCCTCCACTCTACAACTGGGCATGCGCCGAACCCAGTGACGTAAGTGATGCACTCCTCCTCTTTTTCTTTCAAGCACAGGCTGAATACATCACTGGGCTTGGCGCATGAGCAGTTGTAAAGTGGAGTCTGATGCCCTCAGTGGGACAAGCAGTGCGCAGCCTGTGTTTTGCACTGCCATGCACAAGATTTAAAATTGATACAGCAGGGATAAGGGGGCAGAGTTATGCTTTGAATATGATGTAGTAGGGGATGGGTGGATACATTGTTGGCAGAGGGTGGGCTTGGGCACTAGCAGGAGGCTTGCCTGGGCTCCTTCCTGCAAGAATAACGACCCTCTGGGCACCTAACTGGCTAATTTGCCTACAAAATAAAATAAAAATTCAGACGACAGAAAACATCTATTACTGAAACAAAAGCACATCTGGAAATAAGGTACTAAGTGCTATTAGGCTATGGCTTTATTTCAATAGCAATTATCCGGGTGACAGATTTCTGAAAAAAATGGATACGTTTAACGGATGGAAACATGTTGTCTTACTAGCGTTAAATTCTAAGAGCAGCATCATGGAATATTACTACGACAAACATTTTGAAGATTTTTTTATGTCTATTTTTCATTGCTAACAGACTTGAAACTTATTCAATATCACTGCACTTACTGTTAGCAGTTGAGGGTGCTGTAGAACTGAATAAGGTTGTTAATGATACAGCGGTTGATCCAGTTGTGGATGACACGTTGGTAGATGTCGATATAAATGGTGATGAACTTGATAGAGTTGATGTAGTCACGGATGTTGATTTAACAGAGTATGTTGTTGAAGATATAGGGGTTGTAGATGTTGAAGTTGATGTAGGAGTTGTGAACTTTGATCCTGTTGTGCCAGGTGTTGTTGGTCCACCAGGTGTTGTTGATCCAATAGGTGTTGTTGATCCACTAGTTGTTGTTGTGGGGCAATCCGCACCAAATCTTTCCAGTTGGCAGCCCCTGCTACATTTTGCAGAGTATTCACAACCACTCTTATCAGCTATTTTATAGATGGTCTCACCTATTTAAATATTAAATATAACAATCAAACATTAGTAAGAAATGAAAAAATTTGCATTGCCAGTAAATGCATTGCCAAATGGTAAAAAAATTAAATTAAAATAAATATATATATATATATATATATATATATATACATATCAATGTGATCAACCAAAAGCTGTCATGCATATATAAACAAATAATATTTGTCAACATCCAGCTGCAGTTCTAATTACGGATACTGTATAAGGTGTAGCCGTAGGCAAAGCTAAACTTATTGTACAGTAAACAATTAAAACAATTATAAGCAGACATCTCAGCTGAAAGATGTGTCTACGTGGAGATCAGAAATACCTCTTAAATCTGCAGTTTAATAAAAATGATGGCTTGCAAAGTAGAAAATGTTTATTGTTTGGTGAATTGAAAACAAAAAAACACAGAAACATTTTTGGGAGTATATTTTTTTGTTCACCACTTTTTAAAAGTTTATCCGATCTAATCTAAATTATAATCATGTGCAAATGTAACTTAAATTGTCACATTAAAAAATAAACTGTTCAAAAAGCAAGCTGCCTTTAAACAATTGTGATGCAACTAAACATTTCCACTTCAAAAATATTTCCAAAATCTGCCCCTTTTGTTACTGTACAAAAACAAACACTCATTGTTATTCTGATTCATTCTTGTCTTCATCACTGTAACGTTAAATCTCCATTCACACATCCGCAATTGTTTACCTATTCATTTCTATGGGGCCGCACGGTGTGTGGCCCGGATCCGGAATAGCGGACCTGCACTTCCGGGTCCACAATTCCGATCCCGAAAAAAAAATAGAACATGTCCTATTCTTGTCCACAATAGCGGACAAGAATAGGCATATTCTATTAGTAACGGCGATGTGCGGTCCGCAAAATGCGGAACGCACATTGCCGGTTTCCGTGTTTTGCGGATCCGCAAAACACACACGGATGTGTGAATGGACCATTACTCTCCCCACTCCAATCTATCCTAAATGCAGAAGACAGGCTCATCTTTCTGTTTAGCTGCTACTCCGATGTCTTTACCTTGTGCCGTTTACTACACTGGTTGAACATCACTCTTACCCACAAAGCTCTCCATAGTACTGGCACTCTCTACCACTCTACCTGTGCTCTGTTCTGTCAATGATCAAAGATTAAATTCCTCCATAACTGGAACTTGCCAGTCTCATCTCCAAGAATTTTCTTGAGCTACACCAGTTCTCTAGATGCACTCCCCCAGAAATACAGTTTACAGCTTTAAAGAGGTTGTCAAACGAAAAATATTCAGTAGTTTTCAAACCAGATGCTGAATTTAAATACTTTTTAAATTGCATGTAATGAAAAATTTAGTAGATCCACTGAGTTGTTTAATAAAATGTATCTGTATGACACCATCTTCTCTTTTTTCTATTTCTACCTCACTGAGGTGGACACACTTGCTCAGTTTCATCCTTCAACTTCCTCCTAAGCTGTAATAGGGATAGAGCAGCAGCAGAAAAGACACACTTCCTGAGTTGAAGCAGAATAGACACCCTTCCGGAACCGCCAGCTTGATATAAATGTAGCAGAGTAATTGGAATTATGATTGGGAGATTCTTTGGATCCATGTGAGTTAAACGACTGGTTCTTGCTTTGGTATAACAAGATTGTCATGTATATGTCAATATATGGTGTTAAGACTGGTTTTGATTTTTTTTTACAATAGTCATGGGATAACCCCTTTAAAGGGGTTGTCCGAGTTATGAAAAACAAAATATAGCACTGAAAACTGATATATAACCGAGGTAAGCAAGTTTTATGCAAAAAAAAAAATATTTTTCCTTATTTCCCTAGTTCTTTTCTGGCCCTTTGTTTACATGCAATAAAAACAATCTCTGCCCCTCCCCCTGCTCTGCAAAGGGAGTGAATACAAAAGCTGCCCTGAGTGACATGTCTGCCTGCTGGGTGACTCTGCACTCTGCAGCATGTTGTATGTGTAGGACTACAAGTTCCAGCTGTATAATAAGGGAGTGGATACAAAAGCTGCCCTGAGTGCTGGGAGACTCTGCAGCAAGTTGTATGTGTAGGACTACATGTCCCACCTGTAAAATGACACTGCTAATACACACAGGATCTTCCCCCTACCTTCTTGTGTAATGCTCTCTCTAGTATGTTAGCTCCAGTGCCCAGAATTGTCTCCTCACTGTCTGCAGAGCTGTGCAGCTGAAGGGGTTAAGAATCCTAGCAGAGAGTAAACGGCAGTGAAGGGGGGGTGGCTAGCACAATGACGTCTCGTTTACAGGCTTGTAAACGATCTTTATCAGAGCAGGGAGAGAAGCTGACATCACAGGTCATGTGACCCTCAGTGAAATCTGAGAAACCAGCCACTGGAGATAAAGTAAGTTAATTGGAAAGCTGTTACATTTGCCCAGTTAGGAACATAGAAGGAACAAAAAATAACTTGGATAACCCCTTTAAGTGTAACCTAAATCATATATATTTAGGGTAACCTATTATATTACTTATTCTAATTGTTCTCTGTAAACCAGTGATGAGTGTCAGGGGCAATATTCAAATTCACGATATTTCGCGAATATTTCGGCAAATATTCTTCATATATTAGCGAATTCGAGAATTTGTGATATCCAATAATTATTTTCATGAATGTGAAAATCGGCAATCGGAAAACCTGCGATAAAAATTTGCAATACAAAAATTTGCGATCCACACTACTCCTAAAGTGAAAGATGTTGCAGTATTCTGATTGGCCCACAAGCAAGAAGCAGTGAGGGATCATGGGTACCGATGAAAAAAATATTTGCAATTACGAAGATATAGCACTATATTCTAGATATTCGCGAATTCTCGAAGTGGCGATATTTGCGATTAGAATATTTGCGATCAAAACTACTGTAGACTCCTTATATTATTCTTCAGAACCGTATACCTTCATTAAATAGTACCCCTAACACTCCATGCACTCAAATGTGCCTCATATCTGTACATACACAGATACTGAATGTTGATTGACTTATGCTGATTTATATGTACTACCCTAGACAACTCTCTGATAGCAAAGTTAATTCCCAACACCAAAAGCTTTAGGTGCTCCTTGAAAACACATCTTTTATGAGTGGCCTATCACATTCCTTAATCTAACTCTTCTCCATTCACCTCCTTAGACATATTTTCTTGCAACAGAACCAACCATACACCATGCACTCAAAAACATTACAGAAATTGGCTGTTCCTTGACTCGTGCAGCTTAATGCTTCCCTACAGAGGAATTAGGATGTTAAAGTGGCACCGGAAATAAAAAAAAGTTAAAGTGGCCCCATGTTGTAAGCTGGTTCAAATTAACAAAAGGGAGAACAGAAGTAGAAGGGGCAGTGAAATCATAGCGCAGTACAAGATACGGCTCCTGCAGCACTAAATACTGCCTCAGCAGAATCAAATAGAACAGTGCAGCACATAATACTGCTGCCCTTGCTGCAATATTCTACTGTTTCAACGTACTAAAGAGAGTGCATTAGATTATGTATCTGGCTGGCGGTTATGATTAGGGCTCGAGAAGCCCCTGGGCATTGGCAAACTGGGAAATTTCCCTGTAGAGTCTATGGCTCAAGCTCAGCAATTTAGTTACTGTAAGATGATTAGACCACTGCTTGAAAAAGACATACTTAAGACTTTGGTTACCATATTTCCTCAGAGACTGTGAGGTATGGCAAGCAGGATAATCTACACCTTGTTTGTATAGTTATTTTGTTAATTAAACTGCAATGTCTGATTTTGTCTGCAAATGTACCCTCTGATTGTAAAGTTCTCAAAAATAGTTTAGCAGTATGTAAAAAATTAAATTGCACTATAATATTAAAATAAGTAGTAAAAGTAGTAGTAGAAGCAATAGAAGAATAACTGACTACAAACTTCATACCATACTTACCAGGTGAGAAAAGTGAGTTATTTACTTGACAGAAACAAATTGGTGGTGTGCTCATTGTTGAGATTGATGTGGATGTTGGCGACGTCTGAGAATAGATTGTGCTTGTTCCTGATGTAATCTTTGTGCTACTAGAAGATAAAACACTTGTAGATAAAGGAGTAGTATAAGAAGTAGATGACACTGATGATGTAGTAAAAGATGAAGTAGATGTTGGTGAAGTTGTTGTTCCAGAAGTAGAAGTAAACGTATAAGGGGTATGAGATGTAACAGTTGTTAATGTTGTAGATTGAGATGTTGAACTTGTAGGAGGTGATGAGGATGGTGATGATGAGAAGGTTGATTTTGTAGTAGTCATAGTTCCACTTGTTGAAATAGTTAAATAAGAAGATGATGTTGGGATTGTCTTAGTTGTGCTTAATGTTGATGTGGTTGAACTAGAGGTGGCTGTACTGCTTGTGGATGTAAAAGAAACAAAGGTGGATGTGGGGGTTGACCTTATTGAGGTTGATGGTGAAGTGGTTGTGGTTTGGCTTGTTGGTGTAGTAGAATGAGAGGTTGATGTTGGGTTTGTCTTGGTTGTGCTTATAGTTGAAATGGGGCTGGTTGTTTTCTCAATTATAGTTGTAGAATGATAATATGGTGGTGTAGATGTTTTAGTTGAGATAGAGGTGGTTGGTGTTTCACTTGTAGATTCGGTAAGTGCTGTTGTTTCACCACAGACTTTGGAACAGCATAGTACCCTAATACTATAATAGTCACATACTGGTGCATCAATTCCTTCCTGTCTGGCCAGTAGGCAAGCAATAGCAGTGTCCCTGTTACACTGTGATACTGAATTTTTCTTCTTGATGCTCAAGTCTGATCTTACGTTACACTCAATTTCACTAGCCATTTGCTGTGTTGAACATATTCCATAACCAACGACCTTTAGTAGCTCTGAGCTATCAACATCTTTACCAGACTGGAAGATTGTGGGTAAATCGGCTTCCTCGCTTGAAAAGTCTTTAAAAACCTTGTTTATTATTTCATTTAAGAATCCTTTATCTGTTTTGCTGACTTTTTCTTGAGAATCACTTCTTCCAGAGTTACCGTTTTGGTTTTCTTCGCTTGAAGAACTTTTGAAAATTCTTTTGATGAATTCATTGAAATATCCTTTACTGGGCTTGCTGTCATTCTGTTTAGAATCTTTTCTTCCTGAGTTACGGCTATGGTCTTCTTCACTTGAGGAGCCCTTGAAAAGCTTTTTCAGCACTTCATTGAAGTATCCTTTATTGGGAGGTGTAACTTTTTCCTTAGAACCCTTTGCAGAGGTGCTATCTTTTTTATTGGGGGAGCCCTTAGAGGGTTGACGAGGCTCTTCACTGGAATCACTTCCTGATAAACTTTCTCCTTCTTTAACAGACTTTGTTGGTGTATCGTTACCTTCCATAAATGATGACCAATAGCATTTCATGGAATATGCGTATGGACAAGTTGTTGAAGAAGTAGTTGAAACACTGGTTGATGAATGAGTGGGCGGTGTTGATGAAACTGTCGTTCCACTTGTACTCCTACTTGTAGAAACAGGGGTAGATGTGGGGGTTGACCTCGTTGAGGTTGATGGTGAAGTAGTTGTGGTTTTGCTTGTTGTTGTAGTAGAATAAGAGGTTGATATTGGGGTTGTCTTGGTTGTGCTTATAGTTGAAATGGGGCTGGTTGTTCTCTCACTTGTAGTTGTAGAATCATAATATGGTGGTGTAGATGTTTTAGTTGAGATAGAGGTGGTTGGTGTAGAAACAGAGGTAGATGTGGGGGTTGACCTTATTGAGGTTGATAGTGAAGTGGTTGTGGTTTGGCTTGTTGGTGTAGTAGAATGAGAGGTTGATGTTGGGGTTGTCTTGGTTGTGCTTATAGTTGAAATGGGGCTGGTTGTTTTCTCACTTATAGTTGTAGAATGATAATATGGTGATGTAGATGTTTTAGTTGAGATAGAGGTGGTTGGTGTTTCACTTGTAGATTCGGTAAGTGCTGTTGTTTCACCACAGACTTTAGAACAGCATAGTACCCTTATACTATAATAGTCACATACTGGTGCATCGATTCCTTCCTGTCTGGCCAGTAGGCAAGCAATAGCAGTGTCCCTGTTACACTGTGATACTGAATTTTTCTTCTTGATGCTCAAGTCTGATCTTACGTTACACTCAATTTCACTGGCCATTTGCTGTGTTGAACATATTCCATAACCAACGACCTTTAGTAGCTCTGAGCTATCAACATCTTTACCAGACTGGAAGATTGTGGGTAAATCGGCTTCCTCGCTTGAAAAGTCTTTAAAAACCTTGTTTATTATTTCATTTAAGAATCCTTTATCTGTTTTGCTGACTTTTTCTTGAGAATCACTTCTTCCAGAGTTACCGTTTTGGTTTTCTTCGCTTGAAGAACTTTTGAAAATTCTTTTGATGAATTCATTGAAATATCCTTTACTGGGCTTGCTGTCATTCTGTTTAGAATCTTTTCTTCCTGAGTTACGGCTATGGTCTTCTTCACTTGAGGAGCCCTTGAAAAGCTTTTTCAGCACTTCATTGAAGTATCCTTTATTGGGAGGTGTAACTTTTTCCTTAGAACCCTTTGCAGAGGTGCTATCTTTTTTATTGGGGGAGCCCTTAGAGGGTTGACGAGGCTCTTCACTGGAATCACTTCCTGATAAACTTTCTCCTTCTTTAACAGACTTTGTTGGTGTATCGTTACCTTCCATAAATGATGACCAATAGCATTTCATGGAATATGCGTATGGACAAGTTGTTGAAGAAGTAGTTGAAACACTGGTTGATGAATGAGTGGGCGGTGTTGATGAAACTGTCGTTCCACTTGTACTCCTACTTGTAGAAACAGGGGTAGATGTGGGGGTTGACCTCGTTGAGGTTGATGGTGAAGTAGTTGTGGTTTTGCTTGTTGTTGTAGTAGAATAAGAGGTTGATATTGGGGTTGTCTTGGTTGTGCTTATAGTTGAAATGGGGCTGGTTGTTCTCTCACTTGTAGTTGTAGAATCATAATATGGTGGTGTAGATGTTTTAGTTGAGATAGAGGTGGTTGGTGTAGAAACAGAGGTAGATGTGGGGGTTGACCTTATTGAGGTTGATGGTGAAGTGGTTGTGGTTTGGCTTGTTGGTGTAGTAGAATAAGAGGTTGATATTGGGGTTGTCTTGGCTGTGCTTATAGTTGAAATGGGGCTGGTTGTTCTCTCACTTGTAGTTGTAGAATCATAATATGGTGGTGTAGATGTTTTAGTTGAGATAGAGGTGGTTGGTGTAGAAACAGAGGTAGATGTGGGGGTTGACCTTATTGAGGTTGATGGTGAAGTGGTTGTGGTTTGGCTTGTTGGTGTAGTAGAATGAGAGGTTGATGTTGGGGTTGTCTTGGTTGTGCTTATAGTTGAAATGGGGCTGGTTGTTTTCTCACTTATAGTTGTAGAATGATAATATGGTGGTGTAGATGTTTTAGTTGAGATAGAGGTGGTTGGTGTTTCACTTGTAGATTCGGTATAAACTCTTGTTTCACCACAGACTTTAGAACAGCATAGTACCCTAATACTATAATAGTCACATACTGGTGCATCAATTCCTTCCTGTCTGGCCAGTAGGCAAGCAATAGCAGTGTCCCTGTTACACTGTGATACTGAATTTTTATTCTTGATGCTCAAGTCTGATCTTACGTTACACTCAATTTCACTGGCCATTTGCTGTGTTGAACATATTCCATAACCAACGACCTTTAGTAGCTCTGAGCTATCGACATCTTTACCAGACTGGAAGATTGTGGGTAAATCGGCTTCCTCGCTTGAAAAGTCTTTAAAAACCTTGTTGATTATTTCATTTAAGAATCCTTTATCTGTTTTGCTGACTTTTTCTTGAGAATCACTTCTTCCAGAGTTGCCGTTTTGGTTTTCTTCGCTTGAAGAACTTTTAAAAATTCTTTTGATGAATTCATTGAAATATCCTTTACTGGGCTTGCTGTCATTCTGTTTAGAATCTTTTCTTCCTGAGTTACGGCTTTGGTCTTCTTCACTTGAGGAGCCCTTGAAAAGCTTTTTCAGCACTTCATTGAAGTATCCTTTATTGGGAGGTGTAACTTTTTCCTTAGAACCCTTTGCAGAGCTGCTATCTTTTTATTGGGGGAGCCCTTAGAGGGTTGACGCGGCTCTTCACTGGAATCACTACCTGATAAACTTTCTCCTTCTTTAACAGACTTTGTTGGTGTATCGTTACCTTCCATAAATGATGACCAATAGCATTTCATGGAATATGCGTATGGACAAGTTGTTGAAGAAGTAGTTGAAACACTGGTTGATGAATGAGTGGGCGGTGTTGATGAAACTGTCGTTCCACTTGTACTCCTACTTGTAGAAACAGGGGTAGATGTGGGGGTTGACCTCGTTGAGGTTGATGGTGAAGTAGTTGTGGTTTTGCTTGTTGTTGTAGTAGAATAAGAGGTTGATATTGGGGTTGTCTTGGTTGTGCTTATAGTTGAAATGGGGCTGGTTGTTTTCTCACTTATAGTTGTAGAATGATAATATGGTGATGTAGATGTTTTAGTTGAGATAGAGGTGGTTGGTGTTTCACTTGTAGATTCGGTAAGTGCTGTTGTTTCACCACAGACTTTAGAACAGCATAGTACCCTTATACTATAATAGTCACATACTGGTGCATCGATTCCTTCCTGTCTGGCCAGTAGGCAAGCAATAGCAGTGTCCCTGTTACACTGTGATACTGAATTTTTCTTCTTGATGCTCAAGTCTGATCTTACGTTACACTCAATTTCACTGGCCATTTGCTGTGTTGAACATATTCCATAACCAACGACCTTTAGTAGCTCTGAGCTATCAACATCTTTACCAGACTGGAAGATTGTGGGTAAATCGGCTTCCTCGCTTGAAAAGTCTTTAAAAACCTTGTTTATTATTTCATTTAAGAATCCTTTATCTGTTTTGCTGACTTTTTCTTGAGAATCACTTCTTCCAGAGTTACCGTTTTGGTTTTCTTCGCTTGAAGAACTTTTGAAAATTCTTTTGATGAATTCATTGAAATATCCTTTACTGGGCTTGCTGTCATTCTGTTTAGAATCTTTTCTTCCTGAGTTACGGCTATGGTCTTCTTCACTTGAGGAGCCCTTGAAAAGCTTTTTCAGCACTTCATTGAAGTATCCTTTATTGGGAGGTGTAACTTTTTCCTTAGAACCCTTTGCAGAGGTGCTATCTTTTTTATTGGGGGAGCCCTTAGAGGGTTGACGAGGCTCTTCACTGGAATCACTTCCTGATAAACTTTCTCCTTCTTTAACAGACTTTGTTGGTGTATCGTTACCTTCCATAAATGATGACCAATAGCATTTCATGGAATATGCGTATGGACAAGTTGTTGAAGAAGTAGTTGAAACACTGGTTGATGAATGAGTGGGCGGTGTTGATGAAACTGTCGTTCCACTTGTACTCCTACTTGTAGAAACAGGGGTAGATGTGGGGGTTGACCTCGTTGAGGTTGATGGTGAAGTAGTTGTGGTTTTGCTTGTTGTTGTAGTAGAATAAGAGGTTGATATTGGGGTTGTCTTGGTTGTGCTTATAGTTGAAATGGGGCTGGTTGTTCTCTCACTTGTAGTTGTAGAATCATAATATGGTGGTGTAGATGTTTTAGTTGAGATAGAGGTGGTTGGTGTAGAAACAGAGGTAGATGTGGGGGTTGACCTTATTGAGGTTGATGGTGAAGTGGTTGTGGTTTGGCTTGTTGGTGTAGTAGAATAAGAGGTTGATATTGGGGTTGTCTTGGTTGTGCTTATAGTTGAAATGGGGCTGGTTGTTCTCTCACTTGTAGTTGTAGAATCATAATATGGTGGTGTAGATGTTTTAGTTGAGATAGAGGTGGTTGGTGTAGAAACAGAGGTAGATGTGGGGGTTGACCTTATTGAGGTTGATGGTGAAGTGGTTGTGGTTTGGCTTGTTGGTGTAGTAGAATGAGAGGTTGATGTTGGGGTTGTCTTGGTTGTGCTTATAGTTGAAATGGGGCTGGTTGTTTTCTCACTTATAGTTGTAGAATGATAATATGGTGGTGTAGATGTTTTAGTTGAGATAGAGGTGGTTGGTGTTTCACTTGTAGATTCGGTATAAACTCTTGTTTCACCACAGACTTTAGAACAGCATAGTACCCTAATACTATAATAGTCACATACTGGTGCATCAATTCCTTCCTGTCTGGCCAGTAGGCAAGCAATAGCAGTGTCCCTGTTACACTGTGATACTGAATTTTTATTCTTGATGCTCAAGTCTGATCTTACGTTACACTCAATTTCACTGGCCATTTGCTGTGTTGAACATATTCCATAACCAACGACCTTTAGTAGCTCTGAGCTATCGACATCTTTACCAGACTGGAAGATTGTGGGTAAATCGGCTTCCTCGCTTGAAAAGTCTTTAAAAACCTTGTTGATTATTTCATTTAAGAATCCTTTATCTGTTTTGCTGACTTTTTCTTGAGAATCACTTCTTCCAGAGTTGCCGTTTTGGTTTTCTTCGCTTGAAGAACTTTTAAAAATTCTTTTGATGAATTCATTGAAATATCCTTTACTGGGCTTGCTGTCATTCTGTTTAGAATCTTTTCTTCCTGAGTTACGGCTTTGGTCTTCTTCACTTGAGGAGCCCTTGAAAAGCTTTTTCAGCACTTCATTGAAGTATCCTTTATTGGGAGGTGTAACTTTTTCCTTAGAACCCTTTGCAGAGCTGCTATCTTTTTTATTGGGGGAGCCCTTAGAGGGTTGACGAGGCTCTTCACTGGAATCACTTCCTGATAAACTTTCTCCTTCTTTAACAGACTTTGTTGGTGTATCGTTACCTTCCATAAATGATGACCAATAGCATTTCATGGAATATGTGTATGGACAAGTTGTTGAAGAAGTAGTTGAAACACTGGTTGATGAATGAGTGGGCGGTGTTGATGAAACTGTCGTTCCACTTGTACTCCTACTTGTAGAAACAGGGGTAGATGTGGGGGTTGACCTCGTTGAGGTTGATGGTGAAGTAGTTGTGGTTTTGCTTGTTGTTGTAGTAGAATAAGAGGTTGATATTGGGGTTGTCTTGGTTGTGCTTATAGTTGAAATGGGGCTGGTTGTTCTCTCACTTGAAGTTGTAGAATCATAATATGGTGGTGTAGATGTTTTAGTTGAGATAGAGGTGGTTGGTGTAGAAACAGAGGTAGATGTGGGGGTTGACCTTATTGAGGTTGATGGTGAAGTGGTTGTGGTTTGGCTTGTTGGTGTAGTAGAATGAGAGGTTGATGTTGGGGTTGTCTTGGTTGTGCTTATAGTTGAAATGGGGCTGGTTGTTTTCTCACTTATAGTTGTAGAATGATAATATGGTGATGTAGATGTTTTAGTTGAGATAGAGGTGGTTGGTGTTTCACTTGTAGATTCGGTAAGTGCTGTTGTTTCACCACAGACTTTAGAACAGCATAGTACCCTAATACTATAATAGTCACATACTGGTGCATCGATTCCTTCCTGTCTGGCCAGTAGGCAAGCAATAGCAGTGTCCCTGTTACACTGTGATACTGAATTTTTCTTCTTGATGCTCAAGTCTGATCTTACGTTACACTCAATTTCACTGGCCATTTGCTGTGTTGAACATATTCCATAACCAACGACCTTTAGTAGCTCTGAGCTATCAACATCTTTACCAGACTGGAAGATTGTGGGTAAATCGGCTTCCTCGCTTGAAAAGTCTTTAAAAACCTTGTTTATTATTTCATTTAAGAATCCTTTATCTGTTTTGCTGACTTTTTCTTGAGAATCACTTCTTCCAGAGTTACCGTTTTGGTTTTCTTCGCTTGAAGAACTTTTGAAAATTCTTTTGATGAATTCATTGAAATATCCTTTACTGGGCTTGCTGTCATTCTGTTTAGAATCTTTTCTTCCTGAGTTACGGCTATGGTCTTCTTCACTTGAGGAGCCCTTGAAAAGCTTTTTCAGCACTTCATTGAAGTATCCTTTATTGGGAGGTGTAACTTTTTCCTTAGAACCCTTTGCAGAGGTGCTATCTTTTTTATTGGGGGAGCCCTTAGAGGGTTGACGAGGCTCTTCACTGGAATCACTTCCTGATAAACTTTCTCCTTCTTTAACAGACTTTGTTGGTGTATCGTTACCTTCCATAAATGATGACCAATAGCATTTCATGGAATATGCGTATGGACAAGTTGTTGAAGAAGTAGTTGAAACACTGGTTGATGAATGAGTGGGCGGTGTTGATGAAACTGTCGTTCCACTTGTACTCCTACTTGTAGAAACAGGGGTAGATGTGGGGGTTGACCTCGTTGAGGTTGATGGTGAAGTAGTTGTGGTTTTGCTTGTTGTTGTAGTAGAATAAGAGGTTGATATTGGGGTTGTCTTGGTTGTGCTTATAGTTGAAATGGGGCTGGTTGTTCTCTCACTTGTAGTTGTAGAATCATAATATGGTGGTGTAGATGTTTTAGTTGAGATAGAGGTGGTTGGTGTAGAAACAGAGGTAGATGTGGGGGTTGACCTTATTGAGGTTGATGGTGAAGTGGTTGTGGTTTGGCTTGTTGGTGTAGTAGAATAAGAGGTTGATATTGGGGTTGTCTTGGTTGTGCTTATAGTTGAAATGGGGCTGGTTGTTCTCTCACTTGTAGTTGTAGAATCATAATATGGTGGTGTAGATGTTTTAGTTGAGATAGAGGTGGTTGGTGTAGAAACAGAGGTAGATGTGGGGGTTGACCTTATTGAGGTTGATGGTAAAGTGGTTGTGGTTTGGCTTGTTGGTGTAGTAGAATGAGAGGTTGATGTTGGGGTTGTCTTGGTTGTGCTTATAGTTGAAATGGGGCTGGTTGTTTTCTCACTTATAGTTGTAGAATGATAATATGGTGGTGTAGATGTTTTAGTTGAGATAGAGGTGGTTGGTGTTTCACTTGTAGATTCGGTATAAACTCTTGTTTCACCACAGACTTTAGAACAGCATAGTACCCTAATACTATAATAGTCACATACTGGTGCATCAATTCCTTCCTGTCTGGCCAGTAGGCAAGCAATAGCAGTGTCCCTGTTACACTGTGATACTGAATTTTTATTCTTGATGCTCAAGTCTGATCTTACGTTACACTCAATTTCACTGGCCATTTGCTGTGTTGAACATATTCCATAACCAACGACCTTTAGTAGCTCTGAGCTATCGACATCTTTACCAGACTGGAAGATTGTGGGTAAATCGGCTTCCTCGCTTGAAAAGTCTTTATAAACCTTGTTGATTATTTCATTTAAGAATCCTTTATCTGTTTTGCTGACTTTTTCTTGAGAATCACTTCTTCCAGAGTTGCCGTTTTGGTTTTCTTCGCTTGAAGAACTTTTAAAAATTCTTTTGATGAATTCATTGAAATATCCTTTACTGGGCTTGCTGTCATTCTGTTTAGAATCTTTTCTTCCTGAGTTACGGCTTTGGTCTTCTTCACTTGAGGAGCCCTTGAAAAGCTTTTTCAGCACTTCATTGAAGTATCCTTTATTGGGAGGTGTAACTTTTTCCTTAGAACCCTTTGCAGAGCTGCTATCTTTTTTATTGGGGGAGCCCTTAGAGGGTTGACGAGGCTCTTCACTGGAATCACTTCCTGATAAACTTTCTCCTTCTTTAACAGACTTTGTTGGTGTATCGTTACCTTCCATAAATGATGACCAATAGCATTTCATGGAATATGTGTATGGACAAGTTGTTGAAGAAGTAGTTGAAACACTGGTTGATGAATGAGTGGGCGGTGTTGATGAAACTGTCGTTCCACTTGTACTCCTACTTGTAGAAACAGGGGTAGATGTGGGGGTTGACCTCGTTGAGGTTGATGGTGAAGTAGTTGTGGTTTTGCTTGTTGTTGTAGTAGAATAAGAGGTTGATATTGGGGTTGTCTTGGTTGTGCTTATAGTTGAAATGGGGCTGGTTGTTCTCTCACTTGAAGTTGTAGAATCATAATATGGTGGTGTAGATGTTTTAGTTGAGATAGAGGTGGTTGGTGTAGAAACAGAGGTAGATGTGGGGGTTGACCTTATTGAGGTTGATGGTGAAGTGGTTGTGGTTTGGCTTGTTGGTGTAGTAGAATGAGAGGTTGATGTTGGGGTTGTCTTGGTTGTGCTTATAGTTGAAATGGGGCTGGTTGTTTTCTCACTTATAGTTGTAGAATGATAATATGGTGATGTAGATGTTTTAGTTGAGATAGAGGTGGTTGGTGTTTCACTTGTAGATTCGGTAAGTGCTGTTGTTTCACCACAGACTTTAGAACAGCATAGTACCCTTATACTATAATAGTCACATACTGGTGCATCGATTCCTTCCTGTCTGGCCAGTAGGCAAGCAATAGCAGTGTCCCTGTTACACTGTGATACTGAATTTTTCTTCTTGATGCTCAAGTCTGATCTTACGTTACACTCAATTTCACTGGCCATTTGCTGTGTTGAACATATTCCATAACCAACGACCTTTAGTAGCTCTGAGCTATCAACATCTTTACCAGACTGGAAGATTGTGGGTAAATCGGCTTCCTCGCTTGAAAAGTCTTTAAAAACCTTGTTTATTATTTCATTTAAGAATCCTTTATCTGTTTTGCTGACTTTTTCTTGAGAATCACTTCTTCCAGAGTTACCGTTTTGGTTTTCTTCGCTTGAAGAACTTTTGAAAATTCTTTTGATGAATTCATTGAAATATCCTTTACTGGGCTTGCTGTCATTCTGTTTAGAATCTTTTCTTCCTGAGTTACGGCTATGGTCTTCTTCACTTGAGGAGCCCTTGAAAAGCTTTTTCAGCACTTCATAGAAGTATCCTTTATTGGGAGGTGTAACTTTTTCCTTAGAACCCTTTGCAGAGGTGCTATCTTTTTTATTGGGGGAGCCCTTAGAGGGTTGACGAGGCTCTTCACTGGAATCACTTCCTGATAAACTTTCTCCTTCTTTAACAGACTTTGTTGGTGTATCGTTACCTTCCATAAATGATGACCAATAGCATTTCATGGAATATGCGTATGGACAAGTTGTTGAAGAAGTAGTTGAAACACTGGTTGATGAATGAGTGGGCGGTGTTGATGAAACTGTCGTTCCACTTGTACTCCTACTTGTAGAAACAGGGGTAGATGTGGGGGTTGACCTCGTTGAGGTTGATGGTGAAGTAGTTGTGGTTTTGCTTGTTGTTGTAGTAGAATAAGAGGTTGATATTGGGGTTGTCTTGGTTGTGCTTATAGTTGAAATGGGGCTGGTTGTTCTCTCACTTGTAGTTGTAGAATCATAATATGGTGGTGTAGATGTTTTAGTTGAGATAGAGGTGGTTGGTGTAGAAACAGAGGTAGATGTGGGGGTTGACCTTATTGAGGTTGATGGTGAAGTGGTTGTGGTTTGGCTTGTTGGTGTAGTAGAATAAGAGGTTGATATTGGGGTTGTCTTGGTTGTGCTTATAGTTGAAATGGGGCTGGTTGTTCTCTCACTTGTAGTTGTAGAATCATAATATGGTGGTGTAGATGTTTTAGTTGAGATAGAGGTGGTTGGTGTAGAAACAGAGGTAGATGTGGGGGTTGACCTTATTGAGGTTGATGGTGAAGTGGTTGTGGTTTGGCTTGTTGGTGTAGTAGAATGAGAGGTTGATGTTGGGGTTGTCTTGGTTGTGCTTATAGTTGAAATGGGGCTGGTTGTTTTCTCACTTATAGTTGTAGAATGATAATATGGTGGTGTAGATGTTTTAGTTGAGATAGAGGTGGTTGGTGTTTCACTTGTAGATTCGGTATAAACTCTTGTTTCACCACAGACTTTAGAACAGCATAGTACCCTAATACTATAATAGTCACATACTGGTGCATCAATTCCTTCCTGTCTGGCCAGTAGGCAAGCAATAGCAGTGTCCCTGTTACACTGTGATACTGAATTTTTATTCTTGATGCTCAAGTCTGATCTTACGTTACACTCAATTTCACTGGCCATTTGCTGTGTTGAACATATTCCATAACCAACGACCTTTAGTAGCTCTGAGCTATCGACATCTTTACCAGACTGGAAGATTGTGGGTAAATCGGCTTCCTCGCTTGAAAAGTCTTTAAAAACCTTGTTGATTATTTCATTTAAGAATCCTTTATCTGTTTTGCTGACTTTTTCTTGAGAATCACTTCTTCCAGAGTTGCCGTTTTGGTTTTCTTCGCTTGAAGAACTTTTAAAAATTCTTTTGATGAATTCATTGAAATATCCTTTACTGGGCTTGCTGTCATTCTGTTTAGAATCTTTTCTTCCTGAGTTACGGCTTTGGTCTTCTTCACTTGAGGAGCCCTTGAAAAGCTTTTTCAGCACTTCATTGAAGTATCCTTTATTGGGAGGTGTAACTTTTTCCTTAGAACCCTTTGCAGAGCTGCTATCTTTTTTATTGGGGGAGCCCTTAGAGGGTTGACGCGGCTCTTCACTGGAATCACTACCTGATAAACTTTCTCCTTCTTTAACAGACTTTGTTGGTGTATCGTTACCTTCCATAAATGATGACCAATAGCATTTCATGGAATATGCGTATGGACAAGTTGTTGAAGAAGTAGTTGAAACACTGGTTGATGAATGAGTGGGCGGTGTTGATGAAACTGTCGTTCCACTTGTACTCCTACTTGTAGAAACAGGGGTAGATGTGGGGGTTGACCTCGTTGAGGTTGATGGTGAAGTAGTTGTGGTTTTGCTTGTTGTTGTAGTAGAATAAGAGGTTGATATTGGGGTTGTCTTGGTTGTGCTTATAGTTGAAATGGGGCTGGTTGTTCTCTCACTTGTAGTTGTAGAATCATAATATGGTGGTGTAGATGTTTTAGTTGAGATAGAGGTGGTTGGTGTAGAAACAGAGGTAGATGTGGGGGTTGACCTTATTGAGGTTGATGGTGAAGTGGTTGTGGTTTGGCTTGTTGGTGTAGTAGAATGAGAGGTTGATGTTGGGGTTGTCTTGGTTGTGCTTATAGTTGAAATGGGGCTGGTTGTTTTCTCACTTATAGTTGTAGAATGATAATATGGTGATGTAGATGTTTTAGTTGAGATAGAGGTGGTTGGTGTTTCACTTGTAGATTCGGTAAGTGCTGTTGTTTCACCACAGACTTTAGAACAGCATAGTACCCTTATACTATAATAGTCACATACTGGTGCATCGATTCCTTCCTGTCTGGCCAGTAGGCAAGCAATAGCAGTGTCCCTGTTACACTGTGATACTGAATTTTTCTTCTTGATGCTCAAGTCTGATCTTACGTTACACTCAATTTCACTGGCCATTTGCTGTGTTGAACATATTCCATAACCAACGACCTTTAGTAGCTCTGAGCTATCAACATCTTTACCAGACTGGAAGATTGTGGGTAAATCGGCTTCCTCGCTTGAAAAGTCTTTAAAAACCTTGTTTATTATTTCATTTAAGAATCCTTTATCTGTTTTGCTGACTTTTTCTTGAGAATCACTTCTTCCAGAGTTACCGTTTTGGTTTTCTTCGCTTGAAGAACTTTTGAAAATTCTTTTGATGAATTCATTGAAATATCCTTTACTGGGCTTGCTGTCATTCTGTTTAGAATCTTTTCTTCCTGAGTTACGGCTATGGTCTTCTTCACTTGAGGAGCCCTTGAAAAGCTTTTTCAGCACTTCATAGAAGTATCCTTTATTGGGAGGTGTAACTTTTTCCTTAGAACCCTTTGCAGAGGTGCTATCTTTTTTATTGGGGGAGCCCTTAGAGGGTTGACGAGGCTCTTCACTGGAATCACTTCCTGATAAACTTTCTCCTTCTTTAACAGACTTTGTTGGTGTATCGTTACCTTCCATAAATGATGACCAATAGCATTTCATGGAATATGCGTATGGACAAGTTGTTGAAGAAGTAGTTGAAACACTGGTTGATGAATGAGTGGGCGGTGTTGATGAAACTGTCGTTCCACTTGTACTCCTACTTGTAGAAACAGGGGTAGATGTGGGGGTTGACCTCGTTGAGGTTGATGGTGAAGTAGTTGTGGTTTTGCTTGTTGTTGTAGTAGAATAAGAGGTTGATATTGGGGTTGTCTTGGTTGTGCTTATAGTTGAAATGGGGCTGGTTGTTCTCTCACTTGTAGTTGTAGAATCATAATATGGTGGTGTAGATGTTTTAGTTGAGATAGAGGTGGTTGGTGTAGAAACAGAGGTAGATGTGGGGGTTGACCTTATTGAGGTTGATGGTGAAGTGGTTGTGGTTTGGCTTGTTGGTGTAGTAGAATAAGAGGTTGATATTGGGGTTGTCTTGGTTGTGCTTATAGTTGAAATGGGGCTGGTTGTTCTCTCACTTGTAGTTGTAGAATCATAATATGGTGGTGTAGATGTTTTAGTTGAGATAGAGGTGGTTGGTGTAGAAACAGAGGTAGATGTGGGGGTTGACCTTATTGAGGTTGATGGTGAAGTGGTTGTGGTTTGGCTTGTTGGTGTAGTAGAATGAGAGGTTGATGTTGGGGTTGTCTTGGTTGTGCTTATAGTTGAAATGGGGCTGGTTGTTTTCTCACTTATAGTTGTAGAATGATAATATGGTGGTGTAGATGTTTTAGTTGAGATAGAGGTGGTTGGTGTTTCACTTGTAGATTCGGTATAAACTCTTGTTTCACCACAGACTTTAGAACAGCATAGTACCCTAATACTATAATAGTCACATACTGGTGCATCAATTCCTTCCTGTCTGGCCAGTAGGCAAGCAATAGCAGTGTCCCTGTTACACTGTGATACTGAATTTTTATTCTTGATGCTCAAGTCTGATCTTACGTTACACTCAATTTCACTGGCCATTTGCTGTGTTGAACATATTCCATAACCAACGACCTTTAGTAGCTCTGAGCTATCGACATCTTTACCAGACTGGAAGATTGTGGGTAAATCGGCTTCCTCGCTTGAAAAGTCTTTAAAAACCTTGTTGATTATTTCATTTAAGAATCCTTTATCTGTTTTGCTGACTTTTTCTTGAGAATCACTTCTTCCAGAGTTGCCGTTTTGGTTTTCTTCGCTTGAAGAACTTTTAAAAATTCTTTTGATGAATTCATTGAAATATCCTTTACTGGGCTTGCTGTCATTCTGTTTAGAATCTTTTCTTCCTGAGTTACGGCTTTGGTCTTCTTCACTTGAGGAGCCCTTGAAAAGCTTTTTCAGCACTTCATTGAAGTATCCTTTATTGGGAGGTGTAACTTTTTCCTTAGAACCCTTTGCAGAGCTGCTATCTTTTTTATTGGGGGAGCCCTTAGAGGGTTGACGCGGCTCTTCACTGGAATCACTACCTGATAAACTTTCTCCTTCTTTAACAGACTTTGTTGGTGTATCGTTACCTTCCATAAATGATGACCAATAGCATTTCATGGAATATGCGTATGGACAAGTTGTTGAAGAAGTAGTTGAAACACTGGTTGATGAATGAGTGGGCGGTGTTGATGAAACTGTCGTTCCACTTGTACTCCTACTTGTAGAAACAGGGGTAGATGTGGGGGTTGACCTCGTTGAGGTTGATGGTGAAGTAGTTGTGGTTTTGCTTGTTGTTGTAGTAGAATAAGAGGTTGATATTGGGGTTGTCTTGGTTGTGCTTATAGTTGAAATGGGGCTGGTTGTTCTCTCACTTGTAGTTGTAGAATCATAATATGGTGGTGTAGATGTTTTAGTTGAGATAGAGGTGGTTGGTGTAGAAACAGAGGTAGATGTGGGGGTTGACCTTATTGAGGTTGATGGTGAAGTGGTTGTGGTTTGGCTTGTTGGTGTAGTAGAATGAGAGGTTGATGTTGGGGTTGTCTTGGTTGTGCTTATAGTTGAAATGGGGCTGGTTGTTTTCTCACTTATAGTTGTAGAATGATAATATGGTGATGTAGATGTTTTAGTTGAGATAGAGGTGGTTGGTGTTTCACTTGTAGATTCGGTAAGTGCTGTTGTTTCACCACAGACTTTAGAACAGCATAGTACCCTAATACTATAATAGTCACATACTGGTGCATCGATTCCTTCCTGTCTGGCCAGTAGGCAAGCAATAGCAGTGTCCCTGCTACACTGTGATACTGAATTTTTCTTCTTGATGCTCAAGTCTGATCTTACGTTACACTCAATTTCACTGGCCATTTGCTGTGTTGAACATATTCCATAACCAACGACCTTTAGTAGCTCTGAGCTATCAACATCTTTACCAGACTGGAAGATTGTGGGTAAATCGGCTTCCTCGCTTGAAAAGTCTTTAAAAACCTTGTTGATTATTTCATTTAAGAATCCTTTATCTGTTTTGCTGACTTTTTCTTGAGAATCACTTCTTCCAGAGTTACCGTTTTGGTTTTCTTCGCTTGAAGAACTTTTGAAAATTCTTTTGATGAATTCATTGAAATATCCTTTACTGGGCTTGCTGTCATTCTGTTTAGAATCTTTTCTTCCTGAGTTACGGCTTTGGTCTTCTTCACTTGAGGAGCCCTTGAAAAGCTTTTTCAGCACTTCATTGAAGTATCCTTTATTGGGAGGTGTAACTTTTTCCTTAGAACCCTTTGCAGAGCTGCTATCTTTTTTATTGGCGGAGCCCTTAGAGGGTTGACGAGGCTCTTCACTGGAATCACTTCCTGATAAACTTTCTCCTTCTTTAACAGACTTTGTTGGTGTATCGTTACCTTCCATAAATGATGACCAATAGCATTTCATGGAATATGCGTATGGACAAGTTGTTGAAGAAGTAGTTGAAACACTGGTTGATGAATGAGTGGGCGGTGTTGATGAAACTGTCGTTCCACTTGTACTCCTACTTGTAGAAACAGGGGTAGATGTGGGGGTTGACCTCGTTGAGGTTGATGGTGAAGTAGTTGTGGTTTTGCTTGTTGTTGTAGTAGAATAAGAGGTTGATATTGGGGTTGTCTTGGTTGTGCTTATAGTTGAAATGGGGCTGGTTGTTCTCTCACTTGTAGTTGTAGAATCATAATATGGTGGTGTAGATGTTTTAGTTGAGATAGAGGTGGTTGGTGTAGAAACAGAGGTAGATGTGGGGGTTGACCTTATTGAGGTTGATGGTGAAGTGGTTGTGGTTTGGCTTGTTGGTGTAGTAGAATGAGAGGTTGATGTTGGGGTTGTCTTGGTTGTGCTTATAGTTGAAATGGGGCTGGTTGTTTTCTCACTTATAGTTGTAGAATGATAATATGGTGATGTAGATGTTTTAGTTGAGATAGAGGTGGTTGGTGTTTCACTTGTAGATTCGGTAAGTGCTGTTGTTTCACCACAGACTTTAGAACAGCATAGTACCCTAATACTATAATAGTCACATACTGGTGCATCGATTCCTTCCTGTCTGGCCAGTAGGCAAGCAATAGCAGTGTCCCTGTTACACTGTGATACTGAATTTTTCTTCTTGATGCTCAAGTCTGATCTTACGTTACACTCAATTTCACTGGCCATTTGCTGTGTTGAACATATTCCATAACCAACGACCTTTAGTAGCTCTGAGCTATCAACATCTTTACCAGACTGGAAGATTGTGGGTAAATCGGCTTCCTCGCTTGAAAAGTCTTTAAAAACCTTGTTGATTATTTCATTTAAGAATCCTTTATCTGTTTTGCTGACTTTTTCTTGAGAATCACTTCTTCCAGAGTTACCGTTTTGGTTTTCTTCGCTTGAAGAACTTTTGAAAATTCTTTTGATGAATTCATTGAAATATCCTTTACTGGGCTTGCTGTCATTCTGTTTAGAATCTTTTCTTCCTGAGTTACGGCTTTGGTCTTCTTCACTTGAGGAGCCCTTGAAAAGCTTTTTCAGCACTTCATTGAAGTATCCTTTATTGGGAGGTGTAACTTTTTCCTTAGAACCCTTTGCAGAGCTGCTATCTTTTTTATTGGGGGAGCCCTTAGAGGGTTGACGAGGCTCTTCACTGGAATCACTTCCTGATAAACTTTCTCCTTCTTTAACAGACTTTGTTGGTGTATCGTTACCTTCCATAAATGATGACCAATAGCATTTCATGGAATATGCGTATGGACAAGTTGTTGAAGAAGTAGTTGAAACACTGGTTGATGAATGAGTGGGCGGTGTTGATGAAACTGTCATTCCACTTGTACTCCTACTTGTAGAAAAGGGGGTAGATGTGGGGGTTGACCTCGTTGAGGTTGATGGTGAAGTAGTTGTGGTTTTGCTTGTTGTTGTAGTAGAATAAGAGGTTGATATTGGGGTTGTCTTGGTTGTGCTTATAGTTGAAATGGGGCTGGTTGTTCTCTCACTTGTAGTTGTAGAATCATAATATGGTGGTGTAGATGTTTTAGTTGAGATAGAGGTGGTTGGTGTAGAAACAGAGGTAGATGTGGGGGTTGAC
This sequence comes from Bufo gargarizans, assembly GCF_014858855.1. Lineage (NCBI taxonomy): Eukaryota > Metazoa > Chordata > Amphibia > Anura > Bufonidae > Bufo > Bufo gargarizans. The sequence continues at coordinate 117,485 of NW_025334451.1, forward strand.
CTTATTGAGGTTGATGGTGAAGTGGTTGTGGTTTGGCTTGTTGGTGTAGTAGAATGAGAGGTTGATGTTGGGGTTGTCTTGGTTGTGCTTATAGTTGAAATGGGGCTGGTTGTTTTCTCACTTATAGTTGTAGAATGATAATATGGTGGTGTAGATGTTTTAGTTGAGATAGAGGTGGTTGGTGTTTCACTTGTAGATTCGGTAAGTGCTGTTGTTTCACCACAGACTTTAGAACAGCATAGTACCCTTATACTATAATAGTCACATACTGGTGCATCGATTCCTTCCTGTCTGGCCAGTAGGCAAGCAATAGCAGTGTCCCTGTTACACTGTAATACAGAATTTTTCTTCTTGATGCTCAAGTCTGATCTTACGTTACACTCAATTTCACTGGCCATTTGCTGTGTTGAACATATTCCATAACCAACGACCTTTAGTAGCTCTGAGCTATCGACATCTTTACCAGACTGGAAGATTGTGGGTAAATCGGCTTCCTCGCTTGAAAAGTCTTTAAAAACCTTGTTGATTATTTCATTTAAGAATCCTTTATCTGTTTTGCTGACTTTTTCTTGAGAATCACTTCTTCCAGAGTTGCCGTTTTGGTTTTCTTCGCTTGAAGAACTTTTGAAAATTCTTTTGATGAATTCATTGAAATATCCTTTACTGGGCTTGCTGTCATTCTGTTTGGAATCTTTTCTTCCTAAGTTACGGCTTTGGTCTTCTTCACTTGAGGAGCCCTTGAAAAGCTTTTTCAGCACTTCATTGAAGTATCCTTTATTGGGAGGTGTAACTTTTTCCTTAGAACCCTTTGCAGAGCTGCTATCTTTTTTATTGGGGGAGCCCTTAGAGGGTTGACGAGGCTCTTCACTGGAATCACTTCCTGATAAACTTTCTCCTTCTTTAACAGACTTTGTTGGTGTATCGTTACCTTCCATGAATGATGACCAATAGCATTTCATGGAATATGCGTATGGACAAGTTGTTGAAGAAGTAGTTGAAACACTGGTTGATAAATGAGTAGGCGGTGTTGATGAAACTGTTGTTCCACTTGTACTCTTACTTGTAGAAACAGAAGTAGATGTTGGCGTTGTCTTGGTTGATGTTTCAGATGAAGTGAATTTTGTTGTACCTGTGGATGTTCTGCTCGTAGATGTTGATGTAGTAGAGATAACTGAGTATGGTGTTGTTGTTATTGTTGAAGATGGTTTGATTGAACTAGTTGTTAATGTTCCAGTTGTGGATACGGTAAAAACAGAGGTAGAACGGTTTGTTGTACTTATGGTAGTTTTTGAGGATGATGTGCTTGTGCTAGAGGTTGTTTTCGTTTCACTTGTCAATGTCGGAGTAACAGAAACAGATGAATATGGTGTTTTAGTTATGGTAGATTTTGAAGTTGATGCGGTTGAACTAGATATACCTGTTGTTTTAACAGTTGATGATGTTACTTGTTTCGTGCAATCTGCTATTGGGGAACAACATTGCACTCTGATTTCGTAATTGTAACAAATTCTCTGTGGTTGTTGGCTGTTAATACAAATCAGACCCACATATTTGCTACATGTCACTATTTGATGTAGGTCTTCTATTGCATTTTCAGGGAAAAACTTTGCTCTGCATTCAACATTTTGAGGTGCATCACAAATTTCAAATCCTGCTTTCCTTATGTCTCCTAAGGTTTCGAAATCTCCATTGTCCTTGCCGTAAGAAGGGTAACTTACGTCAAACCATCTTGACCAAGTGCATCCTGCATCCTCTGGAGTTACAGAACATACTAGAATGAAAAGAACATAAATAAAGTTAAAAAAGTGTGTATATTTTGTAAACCTCATTTATCATACCATCACTCCAGAATTCTGTCTTTAAAAAGTAAAAAATTTGGGCTTTTGTGTCTTTTTGCACTCACTTGTGCAAAAATGTTTGGAATTTTTGCATTTTTACACCACTCTCTCCAGTTTTGTTATATGGGTGGGAAAGTTGGTGTGGTTAGCTATGTTAACCTGTTCGCTGGAGCGATGTGTAAACATGGCGCCCGCTTGCACGTGCAGCGGGTGCCATGGTCTGCAGGTCTGTGCTGTTTCAAACATCAGAGACCTGCAGCTAATTACCATGACCGGCAATAATGCCGATTGTGGTAATTAAAGTCTTTAGATGCCGTGATCAAGTGAGATCACGGCATCTAAATGCGAAAAACACAGACACTCACGCTTCTGGGCTTCTTACAGATGCACAGTGCGGCTAATGTGGGCATCAGTAGTTGCGCTGAACACTTTAAGCCTCGCTGATAAAGCTTATAGTGTTCATGTTGCAATTCTTATGGCAGGCCAGGCTAAGAAATTAGCAATTTATAGTGTAAATCTCATTTTAAAAATCCCTGATAAAACAAATTGAAAAATTAAAAAGCATTATTTATAAGCTCATATATATTTTTTTTAGCAAAGTTAACATTTATTTTTACACTATTTAGACATAAAAAACCTATACATATGGGGTATCATTGTAATTGTACTGACCCAGAGAATGAAGGGCATGGGTCAGTTTTGCCGGAAACTAAATTCCGTGGGAACAAGACCGGTGGAGGATTTTTTTTAATTTTTTTTTTCAAATTCCACCTCATTGGGAATTTTTTAACCGCTTCCCACTATATTTTAAGCCATCATTAATGGTGGCATTAGAAAATACAACTTGTCCCGGAAGAAATAAACCCTCATACAGCTATGTGACCGGAAATATTAAAAAGTTATGGCTCAAGTAATATAGGGAAGAAAAATGAAAACGCAAAAATGAAAAAACCTCCGGTATTTTAAGGGTTAATAAGCTTTATTCGAGATTTATCATTGAGGCTTTTTTAAAAGTCTCAAAATAATTTGCAATGTCACTGCAGTTGGAGGTTGGGGTAGGAAAACTGGGGTAGCTTTTCCAAACAATTGTGTTAGGTTTAAAGATAAGACAAATTTATCAAACAACTTGTGAGATTTGATAAATGTGGCATAAACTACACCAACGCAAACTGAAGCAAAATTGTTTTTCAAAGCAATATAATTTCACAATGTTGTGTGGAGACATCAATGCTATATTTTTCTATGTAAAGCGACCCAGATGTTGCATTGCGAATTCCCTGTCAAGGGTTTTTATAACAAATATTAATATTGAATTGTCTATATGTGAAATTGTATTCCTTCCCTAATTTAAAGGTAAGGCTGGACACATTTGTAGGTGTATCAGAGCCATGTCTTGCAATGAACTGAGCATTCATGTGTCAATCACATGACCAGGATAGATTTGTATTTGCTAAAAAAAAAAAAGAGATCCAACTGAATGACAGCAAGCAGAGATCCTGAGGCATTTAAGAGGTTTACTGGACATTTGGACATTTTAAAATTAGCAAAACGCTATGGAATGTAATAAAAAATAACTAATCTTCATACAGATGCAGCCGAGCTAAACCTGATGGTTAAAGTGTTAGGTAAAGAATGGCAAGAAAATGTTTACTGACTTTCAGTGAATTTCAATGTTTTTTGTCACGAGATAATCGAGATAACACTGTGACATGTGTTATCAGAGTCAGTTGTAGCTCTACTATATCTGTATGTTGAATTCCCATCACTTCACAGTTGATACTCTTTGTTTACTGTGCTGCAGGAGAATCATGAAGAGCATCCTTGTGACATCTACCAATTGATTCTAGTAATTGGATGCTGCGATCACATGGATGCATTCAATGTCTTCACTGCAGAATAAGAAAAAAAGACCAGCGAAGACCACCAGAGTGCACGCAATGGAGTGGCAGGTGATTTAACAGTTTTCTTTTTTTATTTCATTACATTCCCTACTATTATGCCAATGCTTGAAGCTCCCTTTAATATAGAAAGTATATTAGAACATTTGAATGCCTTTTATTATGCAAAACATTATATTCATGTACTGAAAATGGAACACCCCTTAAATATTCATTTATATTGGCTTTAAATTCTGGGTTAAAGTGTGCCTTGCCTACTGCAGCCCCCACCTTTAGCTTCTGCACCTGCATTAGAATTATAAGTGTCCCTTTTATGTTTCTACCTTTAATCATAAAAATGATAACAGGACTGTAGCAAGTTGCACTAAACCAAAAAGCAAACAATCAGTCCAGATGTTTGTATGTCCAGTGTCCTTGATATTTATGATCTTTGTGCTAACCCTGTCAACAAGCTACTAATTGACAGGGAGAAAGTTGTCAATCAGAGGCAGCAGTTCGAAGAGAGCCTGCTGTGTATGAATAGGAGGACTCTGATGCTGGGCTTGGCTACTGCTGATAAAGTGTGATTTTATGAAAAGCACAGCATGACATCAAGCAAGTAACCTAATGCTTGAATCAGGGACTCTTGTCATCACCTCAGATAGGGTAGCAAAAACCTGGTGACAAATTAATTTTAATAATACTAAGGTAGAAAGAAATTTTACCTTTAATAGTGCTGCTGACAGTGGTAGTGGTGGTAGTCGGTGTTTTTGGTGTTTCAGTTGTTGGTCCTGTTGTTGGTGTTTTTGATGTTCCAGTTGTTGGTGTTACTGTTGTTGGTGTTTTTGTTGTTCCAGTTGTTGGCGCTGTTGTTGTTCCAGTTGTTGGTGTTGTTTTTGTTCCTGTTGTTGGTGTTTTTGATGTTCCAGTTGTTGGTGTTGATGTTGGTGGTGTTTTTGATGTTTCAGTTGTTGGTGTTCCCGTTGTTGGTGTTGTTATAGGAGTTGTAGTAGAAAAGCTGAAAACAGTTGTAGGTGTAGTTGTAGGTGAACTGCAAGCTGTGTTGTTTCCTTCGATCACTCCCTTAATACAGTATGCTACAATGCATCCCCCCATGCCATCAGTTGTATTGTAAATGAGGTCTGGTGTCCTGTATATCTTTCCTTCATACACACAACATTCTGCAAAAGAGAAGGCAATATATTACTAACAGAGTAACGGACACCATGAGAAAAAAAGCTGAGGTGACATTATGTACTGTTCTCAGCTATATGCCTTTAGTTCATTAGGTACAGTTTGTTTTCATTGTCAGTAATGCCATACAGTTAGCATAGATAGACAATAGAAAATTTAAACACAGAAAGTAAAAGTGCCAATGTTCTAGATCAGTAGTGGCGAACCTGTGGCACGGCTGCCAGAGGTGGCACTCAGAGCCTTCTATGTAGGCATCCGCACCCTGGAAAAAGTCAATGGTGTACCAATAGTGGACCAATATGCCTTAAAGGGCGCACTATGAACAGAACAGACAGCGCACTGAATGTAGGCAGGATATTATAGATAAATGATAAAGTACATGGAATATATACTATATTGGACTGTAGTATTCAGGGTAAATTGCGGTGTTGGCACTTTGCAATAAATAAGTGGGTTTTGGGTTGCAGTTTGGGCACTTGTCCTCTAAACAGTTCACCATCACTGTTCTAGATTATCCAACAACCATATACATTTATATAAATATCTTAGAAAAGGATGGAGAACTTTCTCCACTCTTTAGAATGCCTAAAAAAGTTTGTGATTGTATGTCAAGACTGCACTATTTTTTTCTGGTAAAATTGCTGACACCATGACAGAAACTGGACAGAACCCAATATATCTAATAGGGCATATCAGGCACCGTTAGTGTACATCATGTGACAGATCTGGCACAAGCATAGATGTAAACCTAACCTTACGTTGCACTTCTCTGCTCAAAGTGTAACTGCCGTTTCAGTTAATTGTCAATGTAATTTAGGGTTGTACTTTATTTTGGAAAGAAGTTTCTTTATACTACAAATCAGGGTGTCAAGTGTCTCCCTAGCAATGCTCTAACTGAACTTTACTAAGGAGAGCCTATCTACAGGGTTCTACTAAATAATGGGGATGCTTTATTGTAACATACAGAGGCTTCCAGTCACCACTTGTCACTACCCCAGCCAATAATTGACTTGTACCTGGTTAACTGACTTCCTACCCGTGCTAACCACTGGCAGCTCTACCAGTTTATCTCTCTTTTCCTTGTACTTCTATTTTATTAGGTGCAAGAAAGTAGGGAGCAGGACTGCTAGCACTGACAGTAAGTGTACAAGAACACAGCACACTTACTGTCAGAGCACAACTATACAGGCCCACTCCTCTCTCTATATTCCCAGCATTAAGAGAGACACTGAGAAGCAGTGCTCAATTACAGCTTTGCTAAGGAAAGTCTTTACATCCTGACTTCTAGAAAAAAGAAACATTTTTCACTAATAAAGTATATAACAAGAACCTTTAACATCCCTTTCCCTACACTACGTCAGGACACTATGAACCTTTGTGATTGGTTTGTAACTTTTGTACTGCAACAATTAGAGGATGAGTGTTTAGTAAAAGTATTTCCAATCTGCAGCTCCTCCTTTCACTTCTGACTACAAAAATAGCAAAAAGTCAGGGTCCCATTACAATGAAGTTCCAAGTCTCTGAGTAGTCCCTAATCCAGCCTCTGTAGCTGAGATGCCCTTGTTAGCCAATCTCAGATGCAGTGACGTGACCATGCTCCTGGTGTTCATCTCCTGCTTGTATGGCCTATTCTCTAAACACCTGGCATCACAGAGCTGGGCATGACAATGAAAATGAACTAGATCTAATTATGGAGGCATCATCTGGTGAGCCGTTAGAAATGTATGGGCACTTTTGTGTACTTTTTATCAGGTGATTGAATATGGGTCAGTGAGTGAAGTCACATCTGACCATATGAATGGCCCACCATGTGTTACACTGACTGTTTGCACTTTGCAGTGGCTCGTAGTGAGAAGTCCCAAGTCCTTTAGTGCGGCAAAGGTGTCACCATTGCTATTGTTGCACCCAAGCTTTGCTCCTTTCTGTTGCCAGCCCCTCCCTTGCTGTTTTGATTGGCAGGACCAGGCAGTGCCAAAGCAGGGAGGGAGGAGCTGGCCAGAGAAATGGGTGGAGCTTGTGTGTAACAAGAGCAAATGTGACACCCTCTTTGCACCAAAGGTCTAAATTGCATTTTAAGAAAAAGTGTCATAACTTGGGAACTGAATCTCGGATTAATAAAAGAAAAACAATGTTTCAATCCAGTGAACCACAGTTATGTGTCTATGGAAACAGTTGGGCGGGAAGGTCGCTGGTGACAGATTCCCTTTAACAGTTAATAAGTACATGAATGAATTTACCTTCATAAGTACATTTTCTGCCTTTTAGAGTACACTTGCTGAAAAAGAAAAGAACAAGCATCTATTTTATTTGTTGTTTTTTTTTCATTCTTAGAATTTTTTGCTACATTTGACATGTGCTAGTTCAATGCTCTACTAGATAATAATCAGCGTCAGAGATACCGGAACTGGTTACCAGTCACCTTTCTTTCTTAGCCATTACCAGGCCAGTAGGTACTTCATCTAACGTTCTAGTGTGCTTTAGGCTCAGAATGAGACAAATCAACCAATATTTACATTAGGACAATTCGTGTCACTGGAAATTTTGAATCATTTTTACAGGTAAATATTGAGATCACTATTCACATATATAGGCATACTGATAGCGGCAATTACTGGAAAATGAACGCATTTGCAAATGAAAAGTTCATGTACTGTTAACAATCACCGTTCTGTGTTTTATTAACAATATTAACAGCCTAACTGCATTGGATATGTGTGTTCAAGGCTACATAAAGCAGGCATGCCAAAAGCATTGTCGTAAGAACATTAGGGATGCTTTCACACGGCAAGTTTGGTTGCAGAAAGTTCTGCAACTGAAAGTTGCTTCTATATTCTCCTGTTTTCTGCAAGAATGAAGGTTTTTCTTTCTGCAACAAAATCTGCCGTTTGTGGGTACGCTAAAGATACAGTAGCTCTAGGCTTTCTGCTTGGGTCATTAATATTTGATCAGTGAGGTTCTGACTACCGACACCCCCACCAATTAGCTGGTTGAAGAGACTGTGGTGCTCACCTCGGCCAGTGACGACGCGTTTATCGGTCACATGGCCTAGGTGTAGCATAGTCCTATTGAAGTGAATGGGGCTGAGCTGTAATACCGAGCACAGATGCTATGCAATGGTTGGCGCTGAGCTTGGTAAGTTGTGAGGAGGCTGCAGCGAGCACCGAGGCTTTCTTAAAACGCTGATTGGCAGGGATCCCAGGTGTCAGATCCCTGGTGATCTGATATTGAAAACCAATATCTCAGAAAACCTCTTTAAAGCCTCAGGGATATGGATTATTGCATACTAAACTGCATCTCTGCAGTATGTTCAATGGAGCATCATACACCCACTAGTCAGCAGGAATGACTTGTACTCTTCTTACCAAGTTGTGCAGATGTTGTTATTATCCTCTGGAGGCATCTCCTGACCAATATAATACTCTGTTCCATTGAGTGAATAGCAAGGACATGATTCTACACATTCCATTTTGTCCTCATCAAAATATGGTGATTCAGGTGGACAGTTGGGGTAGCATCCTGAAATACATACATCATTAGCTGATTAGATCTTATGTTCTTTCTTCTATTGCCATGGGCTAATCACATATTTCTATAAGCGTTTTTTTTGCCTTATTTATACAGAAAACTAGTCTTTGGAGGCCCATCTTACCCTTAAAACCAGATCATCCACCAACCATTACTAAGTATTTACCTTCCAGGCCTGGTAAGTTGTGGTAACAAGTTCCACTTGGGTTCCTACAGGTCTTCATGCAGGGGGCACCACATGCTTTGTAATGCCACTCGCAGTGTCCTTCACGATTGTAATAATCACAGAAAATAGCTATGGTGGACAAAAGTGTGTGAAATATTTTAGAATTATGTGATTTTAGGATTGATGGACTTTTGATGGTATTATTTAGTAAGAATAATCAAATATAAGAAAGTAATGTAAAGTATCTTTGGCATTGATTTATAGTGTATAATATACTCACGGCACATTGTTGGAGTTCTCCAGCGAACACACACACCAGCTTCACTACAAGCTTGGGCATAAGCGGCTACTGCTGTACAGAAACACTCACAATCTCCACCGGTATCACAGGCACAAGAATCGCTGACACAAGCATCATAATACTTGAGCGGGTTAACCTACAAAAGTCAGAGCTATGCGTCAGGTCCTACTAAGTTAAATGCAAAAATACAAATTAATTTAAGGTAACTATTGGAATGGGACATTAATTTAACATTTTCACTGCAACTTCATGGTACTGGTTGTCAAAGTGGAGTTACAAAAATGCATACATTTGCATGAGATGAAAGTGACAACTGACAAGTTTGAAATAATATATATTAGCAGTGGTAGACAAGTCAGAGGAAGACCAAAATGAAACATAGACCCCCTTGTTGGTCCCGATTCTACCTTTTTATTGTTATAATTGTTTACATTTTTTTTGCTGCCGTTGGGTTGAATAAAAGTTCTTTAAAGATTCAAACATAAAATTATCCTAAATAATTGAACTTACGAGTGAGTGACAGTTTGAGAAAGTGTCACTGGTGATGACACTACACTGCTTCTGAGACCATGCCTTCCTGTAGGGATTTAAAGAACAGGAGTCTCCCAAGTCTACAGCATCTAGGCAGCTGGGAGACATTTTCCAGTTGTTACCAAATTCCATAACATTTCCGACCACAGCCAAGCTTCTGGTTGTATAGTCATTGACAAAATTTCCATCGTAATTACCACAAAGACCACAAACTTTGCCCTGTAAAGAAAGATATAGATATCTGTAAGAAGCAGAATAAGCTACACGTGTAGTGTGCAGCTTAAACATTTTATAACCCCTGACTTTGCTTAGGCCTTAGTAATTTGATACACAGTGGTCCACCAAATTACAATGCTCTCACTTTCAGCATATAATCGCATGGACATAATTAATCTCCAACACTTATGATTGCCTGGAAGATCCAGCAAATTTGGAAGAGTATATCACTGGAAAAACTCTGTATTATTGCAGTGCATGCACTGGATTGGCGGCTATGGTTGCACCTCTCTCTAGTACAGTGCAGTATTACATGTCCTCTAATCTTGCCTATGCCTGGATAAGCCTGCTTTTTTGGACACCAGGTGAGGGCATGCTATGCTGTGCAAGGACCAATGAAGAATCTCCAGTCCCACTGCAAAATGTGATTTGAGCTGCATTTGCAGTTTATTTTATTTAATTTTTACAGGAGGGCGTGATTTCCTGACTTATATTCATCACTACCTAATCGATGGGAATCTGACACCCCACACTCTGCCTATTAGCTGCTTGGGTCCTAACTTCAGCCACCTGAACTTGGCATCAGAACTACATAGGCTTTGTTCTCTATGTAATGAGACTGAGCATGATACTGTAGCACTTCCCCCACTGACTTCCAAATAAAGAATGGGGATGGAGGACTTTAGTCCAGCACTGCATTCTGGTGCTGGAGCTACACCCAAACAGGTGATGGGCAGGGAGTGGTTGCCGGACCACCGCTAAACAGATAGTGATGGAGTATACTGAAGCTAGGCCATCACTTGAAACTTTTGATGACATAATGGAGCTTTCAGAACCCATTACTAGTTTTCCATAGAGTTATGGCTTTAGCAATGTTTTCACCTTACAGTTGTTGCCCAGAACCAATTAATATTGTAAAGCGGGGGACCACATGTACTGATTGTTTGTCTAAAATACAGAATTCAAATTTCCTGGT